>NW_008582659.1:15121-59054 GCF_000691845.1 Merops nubicus | reverse complement strand
AATCCTATATGTAAAGAACAATGTCCTTAGTAGGAAGTTTCCCCCCTACAATTCCTCTTCTTCCCTAGATTATCTTCTCTTCCAAGCTGAGATGCCAGCAGCAAATCTGGGGGACATACAGTTCAACATTCATGATTCTGGCTTCTTGTTCCTCTCTGCTGTAGGAGCTGTGAGAACAGGCTGCAACACCCAGCAATTAAAGAAAAATAAACGTGGGATCAGTCTTAAGATGATCACATTCTCTGTCTTACACATGCTACTGCCACGATCTGCAAATATTTGTCTGATCAGGCTCCACAGGGTTTAGAGCAATAAGGAGTGACTTGCTCTTCCACACCCCCCTTTTCCCTCCCTCTCCATTACTCCTTCACCCCTGCTGTTTCCCAGTCCTTCCATGTTTCAGGATAAGACACACAACATTTTATTATTCAGTCAAAACACTTGGGTGACCTTGGAGGTAGAAGTGTCTGGCCAAATAACATCCTAGCATTTGCTCAAGCACACCCTTCCCTATTCCACAGCTCCTGTAGATCCTGTGGGTTGCAGTTACGTTTTTAATATTATTATTTTCTTCTCTCTCCCCCCTCTACCCTAGAGCAATTAATTATTTTTTCTCCCTTTCAAGGTTTATGTCATTGAACAGTCAAAGAGTGAGATACAAACCTGCAAAGAGCAACCTCTGGCAAAACCTTTGAATGCTGTGCATCTGTGTGAGAAGAGAAATGTTTGGAGTAGTTAGAAAAAAATGAATAGCCCTGATCCAACCCTGTGATTCTTCTCCTGCCAAGTTCTCCAGTACTCACTGGATGATCCAGCAGAGCTTTGGCAAGGCTCTCTGTTAAAGTTTTCTTCCTCCTGTTTACCTGCTGCCCAGCTTAACTGGGAAACTTTGAGTTCAATAGGAAATGGTCATTAAGGCTTCAGGTCATGCTAGCAACAACAGTCTAAAGTCAAAACAAACCTAAGCCCACCACCACAACAAGGTGGTGTGGCTCCATTCCAGAAGAGAGTGGGGGAACTGTGGGGAAATCTCCGCTCTGAGCTTCCTCTGAGCTGCTCTTGTCCCTTTCTGTTGGGTGTGGAGCTGTGCCTCTGTGCAGTGAAATGAGGACCTGGCACTCAGGAATGGTGAAAGCAGGCTCCCTTCCAGCTGTGCAACGACCACTTTCTTGTCTCTGCCTGGAGCTGACTATCAAGTCCATGGCAGTTTCACCACTGCTCAGTCTCATTGCTGGAAACCAGGCAGCTTTGCCAATACATATCTTCCCTCAGCTGTAATATCCTTTGGTCTTTTGTTCATCTTCTCCTGTGACCTGACTTATGCCAGTCATTCCCAGCTATCTGGCCCCAATGCCACTTACCTACAGCTCAGCCTGCACACAGCTGTCATTTCCTTGAATTTTCTTCTACATCTGACAGCTCAGCTGATGATTTTCTAATGTTACCTAAAAGATGTGTTGTTTGGAAAGGAAGGAGATAGGTATGCACACTTTTTAGGTGAACTGACTTGTCCCAAGTCTTTCTCAGATACTTGGCAGTACCTGCCTTTTTTTATGCCCAAGAGGCTCATGCTGACCTACCAATAAGATTCTATTCAACACTCTCCAAAGAAGGGACACGTTGTTGATGTTTAGCTGTGGTGGAACAATAGCAGGCAAGTGAAAGAGTAACTAGAAGTTCACTCATGGAAACAAAAGGTGTTGCTCCGTCTATGATAAACCTTGTGGTGCAGGAGATGCAGACAAAGGTCACAAAATTTCCTTCTGCCCTCAACTGCCATGTTGTGTGCCCCTTCGGTACAAGCAAGCAGTATTTTACTAACTCTTTATTCAAAGTGCTGCTTCTATGTTACAGAGCATTTAGGCACTCCAGGCTTACCTTGAGACCTAACTCAGTCTTCCAAGTTACCTCAGCTCCAGGGAATAAATTCAGCTGGTGGGAGCCATCCCAGCTTCTAAATTAGGTAGACAGATTGAGTTTTTAATATGCAGCAGAGACACAGGGCTGAGATTAACTTCTCATTCACTGGAGATAAGGCAAAGTGCTTGTGAGGTTTGGGCTCAGATTTTGATTCTGAGATGTCTTCTCCCTCATCCTAAGCTCTCCTGAGCAAGGCAGAGCAAAGCTAAGAGATGTCAAGACCCACAGTAAATTGAACAACAAAATGCATCACTCCTTTTTATCCATTTTCTTCTCTTGTTTTCTCTCCCTGCTCCCTCCAGGTTGCAAAAACATTATGCAAGTCACCGCCCTGTCTTTGGAACACGGCTAATGAGCTCCAGATCCTACAGCAACCTTAAGACACACAGTGGGAGAATGTGTTTACTGGAGGAGAGTTTTCGGAGCCAGTCAGCAAAGGCAGGAGAATCAGTGGTTGCAAGGCGAAGTCAGAAGGTAAACTAGAAAATGAGCTGCAAGGCTCTGACTTTCAGCATGAAGATAATTAACTGCTGCAAAAGATTCACTAAACACTTGGTGAAATCAAGGCAGGGAGTTGTCTTAAAATTTGCATGCTGGTTCAACCACAAAATTACAAGCATAAAAGTGGGAATTACTGAGTGAGGCTTCCTAGCCTGTGAGAGGGAACAGAACAATTAGAAAATCACTTTTTTTTTTTTTTTCTTTGGCTGTGGAATGAATAAATATTCTTAGGAAATAGGAATAAAATACTTTAGAAATATAATTTTTAAAAACCCCCAAACTTTAAAGCAGCAATTCTAGAATATTTATGCCTTTCTTAAAGAGTAGGGGAGAGGTTATTGAAGGACATCTTAGAAAACATGGTTAAAAAAATATGAAGACGAGGGCTGAGGTGGGGAAATTGTATGGGAAACTTTTCTTTTTTCTTCAACATGTGTACAAATTGTTCATCCAGATGCATCTTTTTACTTCTTTTCTATTCCTTTTTTTGTCTCCCTGTTCAATGGTATGCATAATATGAAAAGGAGAGGAGAGGAGAGGAGAGGAGAGGAGAGGAGAGGAGGGGAGAGGAGAGGAGGAAAGGAAAGGAAAGGAAAGGAAAGGAAAGGAAAGGAAAGGAAAGGAAAGGGGAAAAGAATAATCAACAGTCTTGCAAGCTCTTTTCACTGTTAAAAGGAAAGGAAAGGAAAGGAAAGGAAAGGAAAGGAAAGGAAAGGAAAGGAAAGGAAAGGAAAGGAAAGGAAAGGAAAGGAAAGGAAAGGAAAGGAAAGGAAAGGAAAGGAAAGGGGAAAAGAATAATCAACAGTCTTGCAAGCTCTTTTCACTGTTAAACCTTTTGTTTCACACAGATAAAGAGCAAAGGATTTCCAAAGAATGGACATTAAATAAACATTCTGATCTTTTCAGCACTCAGATTATATTCCTTCTGCCATTCCCCAGGAGCCATACTTTCTGGAGTCTGCTTTGGAGTTCTTTCTGAAGAGACCAATCTTAAGATCCGTTCAGCTATTCCAGCTCCTGCATGCCTGCTCTAATTTTGTGGTTTTGTACATGTGGATGCTAATGCAGCTTTCCAGGGCTCATGGCTTGTCAAGGTGCATAAGAGTCAGCACGGTCTGACCTAGAGAGAGGAATGACTTTGCGTTGATCAGATCTAGGGTAGGGATTAAACCAGCTGCACAGTAAGAATTTAATTTCCCCTAGGTTCTGGGGTAGCAATGACTGGTTGTCTTCAGGACTGACTATTATTACTGTCTAGTTTCTTGCCAGATAATTTGGCTGTATCTCCAGATTTTTGTAGGGGATAAATTGAGGGTGTTCACACTGCTACACTGGGACTATCAGGTAGATTGCACCATGATTAGCTCCAAGGCCTTCCCACAGACAAGTAATGTGGACGGACAGCATATTTGACCTCGGGATCTCTCCTACACCTAGGTATAAACACAATCACTGTGCCCTTGAAGATGTCCTTCAAGAGGGCTCTTACATGGGCTCCTCGGATCTAAAGGATCTGGTTCACCTCAAGTTACGTGTTGCACTGCATTCATAGCAGTGCAAGCACACTATCCTCTAGAGTACATTGTGCTTTATAGCAAAACCCAGCACAACTGCTTTAACTTCTGAGCTGAAAGCTTGAACTGGTCCTATACACACTCCAGAGGTTTCAGGCCTCCTTGCAGAGCATCCACTGAACCCAGGAAGAGGTGCAACACAAGAACATACTGCTCCACCCTTGGACTTGCCAAGAGGCCTCTGGGGAAGTATTTCAGAAAAAAAATATTTCTAAAGTCAGTAGAATTTATTCATTCCACAGAATATTTATGCATCCTTCAGAGTTAGGAGGATGCAGACAGCCCATAGGGAACCTGGGTGGATGCCTGCCCATAGCTGTACCACCTCTGTGTCTTGGGACTGCCGTGCAACAAGACAATCTTCAGAGACAGTCCATCTAACTCCATGTTAGCATGTCCTGCAAATTTAAAACAGATCTGTAGTTATTACCGGCAGTACTTTGTATAGAGATATTAAAGATATTTTCGAAATCAACACAGTTCTAAGGAGTACTGAGCTTCTCAGACACACAAATAAACTTCTTTTATGAGTTACGAAATCAAAGTGTAAGACTGAAAATCAGTGTGAGATTGAAATAAATTCTCTTTAGGTGAGCAAACTAAAAAAAAAAAAAAAAAGCTAAACACCTAACCAAAACCAGAAACAAAAAAAAACCCAGAAAGCTGAAGGAGATGCTATGAGAAGAAAACAAACCCAGGGAACTGGAGTTATAAAAGGAGGGAGCTGAGGGAGGAACATGACCATGTGCGTGCTGTAAGTGCTTGAGTTTCTCTTTGTGGCTCTATTTCAGAGCTGCACAACGATGGTCCTTTTGTGGAGGAAAGGGTTACATCTGAATCCACAGAGACACAGACTAGCTAGTGGGAAATGGGGAATGAATGAAGCTGTTCTAGTCTACGCAGGAGTTCATGTGTCACCACCCTTCTAGGAGTGTTTGGCTTTCCACTTTTTACTGGAAGTTATCCTCACAATGCCCTGATGAAGTAGGGAAGCATTTGCTGTGTTTTTCCAGACAAACAAAGCACTGAGTAGATTCAATAATTACCCGGGGGAATTTCCTTTGTCGCTACCCACACGTGTTTTCAACTTGATGTTGGTTTCTGGCTGGTCCTGGTTTTACTCTGATCCAGCAGACCATCTCCTTCAGTTTGCACTAACCAAGAGCTGGGATCTTTCTTCAGTGGGTAAGTCTGCAAGTTACTGGTGTAGCAAAGGTTTTATTACTGGATGTTAGCAGTTCTTTTGGTGAAATTCTGAGTAAGGGAAAGGAAATTCCAACCCAATTATGTAGCAGAGAAAAGGAGTAAAATTAATCAAAGAAACAAAGCCTTGTAAATTAATCACTCCACTGATGGTCGTCTTTATTTTTTCTTCACTCACGTGGACAGGACCCTATGTGGTTAGAAGAAGAAAAATCCCAATAAAAAGCTTTGGTTTTGCCTACACAGCATAGACTGATTAAAGGCCTTTTGCTGGGTTGTTATCCTTTTATTAGCATGAATATAGTAATAATAATATCCCCACAAGTATATTTACTTTGCTGATGCCAGAGGGCCTCCAAGCAACTTAATAAAATGCAGCTCAGAGAGTGCTGGATCATTAGTAGGACAATGTGCTGAAATAAAACTGAGAGCAAGGGTGAACTAAAAGCCAAGGATCCATCTCCAGTGCATGCAGGCTGATCATAAGCCTGCTAAAATGTCTGTCCTCTTTTAGCAGCAGCTTCAGAGCACTGTGTATGTTGAACACAATGGACGTGTTAGCTATTGGCATCTGCAAAATAAACAGATCCATATATCCCGGTCTTAGGCTTCTGAAAACAAGATGCTAATCTGTCTCTGCTCAGAGCTCTCTGGCTCTGGATTTTATCACAGGGCCAAACCCACAACAGGGCAGAAAGAAGACTAAATCTAAAGCTGCAAAAGGCATCAGAAAGGCTTCCAGGTTTTCAGGTGGGTTTTGGTCAAACCTACCTTTGTCTTGCCTTTCCCTCTTACTCCAGCATGAAGACAAACCTTTGGCACAGAATGCTTTTGAAGGCAATCCGAGTTCCTTCCTGACATTGCAAGGTTTCATCTGACAGGCCTGGAGACTGAATGTGACCTTCTGTTGTTACCATATGACACAGAGAGTGCATTTCTAGGTGCCATGTCCCCCCCTTTTTCAGCCCTCACTCGCTGCTGTTGACACTTTATAACCCTTGAAATACTCCTGCTCAGACAAGGAGGAGGAGCTGCATGGCCAAGCTCTGCAGCTGCATCTAGCTGGTGTCTGACACTGGGCAAATGAAAAAAATGTCTTGTTCCTAATGCTTTGAACAAGATGCGTAATTTTTCACCTATGCACCTTTTCTGTCATGTCCATTGGGAAGTGCTCACAGTTATCCATGCTGGTAACAACCTGCTGTAGAAGTTTGTCTCCAGAAAGGGCTCATTTCAGAGGTAAAGGAGAGGGCAGTCTACTTTTTCAGAAATAATAGACGTGGACGGGAGAGAAGCTTTCAGAAGACAGACACTCACGGAGTTGAGTGGAGAGAAGGCCATTGCTCCTGTGGAGATTCTGTTCTGTCTTAACCTCCACCTGCTTTGGACATTCCCAGCTTACCCTCCATTTCCCCTTGACGTTTGGATTCCATCCCTATCCTCTGTGGAAAAGAGCTGGCAGCAGACAGCTGCTAGGGATCAGATCCAAGAAGTGGCTCTGTGCTCAAAGCCAGATGTGTGGCAACAGAACATGGATCTGGAGGTGGAGAGGAGCTGTGAAGGATAGCCTTGAACAGCTAGGAGAGGTGAATGGAGTTGTTAGTCCCGTGACGCTGGTGGTGGAAGGACAAGAACTCTCCAAAGCTGAGCTCAGATAGCAGAAAGAGCCTCCACGTACAGCTGGGTTAGATGTCCAGGATCTGAATGGGCACTTCACTCAAACCGCTCATGGCCTATGTTTGAAAGGTTGGGGAAGTGGGAGCTGGCATTACCTGACTGGCGTTTTTCAAAAGCAGAACAACAATACAAACCCATAAGCATTCTGATGTGCTGTCACAAACAGAGTTGCTAACTGGATCACGTCCCTGATCCTTTAACACTAGAGTACAAGGACCAGGGCAGAGGGACTGTATTGCTTGGTACAGTCTTGACCATACTGTAGAAATGATATTTTGTGAACCCACAGGCTTGTTCTGGGCCCGCTGTTGTGGAATATTACTCAAATCCAAACACATTTACCTCCACACTGATTTTCTGAAGCCATTTTTGCAACATGTCAAGACAAAAAACACTGCCAAAACTTCTCCTCTGTCCATCCAGTCCAATGTTTAGGATGATGGAGGTTTAACAATCTTCAGTTGGTACCAGGCTAATTATTTGAGGTTGATGCCACACACAGAAAGACCCCACCACCAGGTTCAAAAAAACAATAGAAGAAGGATTTTTTTTCAATAAGTAAATTGATTCCTAATTAAATCAGGTATAATTACAAAATGGCTGGTGAGTTTTCTGTGATGAAATTCTTCTTGGCTGCAAGAATCTAAAGCTGTTAGCTCAAAACCCACAAACTATGCATGAAAACACAGTGCATGTAATTAGATTACAGATTAAAAGAGATTTCATCAAAACATTTGTGAGAACCAAATAAAAAGTTGAAATTTGGAAAAAGTAAAAATAAATACAATTAAAACCTCAAATCTAAATAGTAGCTGACCATTTGGACAATACACAGATGCACAGTGGGAAATTGCTGTATGAACTTTAGCTTAAACAAGTGTGGGACACACTACCCTGAGTTACACATGCTCTGTTGTCTGACAAAGATGAACCCAGCCTCTACAGATTATGTATTTTAAGGTACAGATGTGGTGAAAAAGGACAGAACTAAGGCTGAACTTTTCTGTCATCCTTCTAAATTACCATAAGATTAGTGCTGTGTAGACAATAGCTTCTTTGCACAGGATGTTTTATTTTAGCATTAATCTCAGCTCTCTCCCTCCCTTTCACCTCTCTGGATCTCTGGGAATGAGAGTGGTTCTCACAGGAGTGCTTTCCTGTGACCCAATTATCTAAACAAATAAAAAACTTTAAAGGGTCCCCACCTAAGTCATGTCATGCTAACTCAAACTATTTTTTTATCTTCCCTGAAAGGAGAAGCTAAAAATATACTTTGTTTGTTTGTCACTGATGATAAATGCACCATGCCTCCTGCTCTCAGGGGGTGAGAAGCCACATCACAAATGAACTGCATATCACTGGATATCCCTGTCTCCAGCACTCTCAGAGAAAATCAGGGTGGGAGTTTAATTACTAAGAGGTGTGCTTTCCTCTCTCAAACTCTATATGCCCTTAACTATAGAGAGGTAAGGCCTCTGTGGTGCAAACAAAAAGTCAGGAGATGAGTTTTAGGGAAAACTGCTTATGGGGAATCCAGGTCATGGCAAGGGACACTAGTATCAGTGCATTGTACTTTATATCATTCATTACACTTACGGAAGGAAGGAAAGGTGGTGGTGGTTTTTTTTTTCTGCCCAATGAGTTATCTCTCTGCCTTTGATACGTATGAGGAGTATTGAACTCCACTCACCCCTATTTACTCTACCACATCCATTAGCTCTGGATCTGATTTGCAGTTGGTATCTCAAAACTTCAGAGAACAGAATTGGAGCCACAAAGTCCTCATGGTAGGGTCTTCAGCAGCTCCCGTGCCTGTGATACACAAGAGGTTCAGTAAAACGAAGTATTACTGGATCACTGCTGAACATCTTGAACCATTAGTTGATTCTGTGTGAGATTTTCTATATTTCTGTTTGCCTCAGGGTCAGTCTGCTATTCAGGAGATGAATTTCACAGGCAATTCACAAGGAAGAGCATAAGTGTCAGGTATTCAAGATTCTTCTCATGTCTTCTAATCCATTGTTTATTTGGAAAGTGTGAGATATCATATTTGTTATTCCATATCATCTATCCTCTAGCTTTGAAAACTGTGGCCAACCAACCAGTAAAGGGTTGCAACATCCTCTAACCCTGTGTACGGATTGGCAGCCTAGCCAATCCACTTCCAGGCACCGTCACACAGCACCAGGTGATTATCCAAATCGTGGACTGAAAGGAATATAGACAGACAGGAGCAATACAGTTCTTCCCTCTTTTGCTGACTGCTTGCCCAGCTAGGAAGAATGTTATCATGAATGGGCAACACATGAGCCAGATCCCTCCCTCTGGTCTTAGATCATACACAAGAGATCCAAGGTGGCCTATCACTGGAGGAATGAACAGACCAATGTATTCACTCACAACACAGAACGTAGTGAAGAAGGGAGTGAATCAGTTCCAAAAGGAGGCCATGGGGTAAAGATAGACCCAGGCAATCAATCTGATCCCGATCATATAGTAATTGCCAGGAGAAAGCCTCAGAATTCCCTTCATGTCTTGATCTTGTCCCACTATTACTGGGAGCTCTACTTGCTGTGAAGATCAGGAAGGCCTTCCAATAACCAGAATCCTCACACAGCTCTACACAGCACTGTGCAAACAAACCTCCCAACATCACTACAACTGGAGTCAGCTTTTATAGAGGTGCCTTCTTGCCACACCTCCAAGTTAATGTGGAAGGTGGGGGCACCTGGTGGTGATCTCCTAATCAGTTCCTACCCAAGGCTGGCCAGACCCTGGATGAAAACCAGTCAGGAGGGTCTTTCTTGCCTGGTTGTGGACATCATCCATATGCCAACCCTCATTCAGAGCTGGGGTTTACTTCCACACCAACCCCAAGTCCCCTGTTTCCTCCCAAATCCTAACACTGGCTTTGGACAGAAGATCTTCCGAGGTTAGGAAGGAGATTTATGGAACGGCTCTTCGGTGATCTAGAAATTAAATAAATTTGCTTGTAACAGCATTCGTTACCCCCATTAAAAAAAAATAAAAATCCCCCCGTCCTGTGGGAGACACTGCAGAGCAATTAGTGCTGTGTTTTCCTCTGGAAGCAAGCAGCATCTGAATCAAGCCCTTTGTGTAACCACTGACTACTCTGAACTCCACCAGCTCACTCACCTCACCTGCCTTTTTCATCTTCCCCATGGGAAGACTTTCCCATTAGCCGAAAGGAAATTTTTCTCTTTCTTTTCATATGTTGGCATAAGGAATTAAATGCAGCAGGGAGAATCTGTCATGTTAAAGGTCAGTTGCATAAGTTCTCTTAAATGGCAATTAAATGACTCTATGACAAACAGGATGCACTTGGAGTGCAGACATCAGCTCCGACCTTGGGACCTGGGAGAGTCTGGGAAAGAAAAAAAAAATGCTTTGGGAAAATAAACATAACACCCAAAACTGTAAAAGCAGATGATTCAGCAGAGAAACTATCATTTTCCCTATGTCACTAGGGAAATGCAAAATGTAGTAACACTTT
Organism: Merops nubicus; assembly: GCF_000691845.1. Classification (NCBI taxonomy): domain Eukaryota; kingdom Metazoa; phylum Chordata; class Aves; order Coraciiformes; family Meropidae; genus Merops; species Merops nubicus. Next base: position 48,665 of record NW_008582659.1, on the reverse strand, counting down.
AATTTCTTGCTCAAAGAAACATGCTGTCTTAGGATCAGCTGTTCATCCTACGCTGTTAAAAACAACCTGTTGAATTACCCAGTGCCAGCCCTGTGTACGATCAGGCATTTCAGCAATTTGAGGGTAGAAGAGTCATATTAAGGCCACATCTGGTAAGATACACAGCTCTGTGGTATGGGCCTGGGAAAGGAGTGATACATGATTGTAGAGTGTTCCATGAATGAGAGAAGAAAGAGCAACACTCCTTGGGAAGGAGAGGACAGAGAAGCTGTCTCAGAGCAGCTGCACCTGGCCAGTAGCTGAACCAAAGCCTCAAAGTGGGGTATTCAGGGCCACATGACAGCCCCATGAAGAGGACCACTGAGCCTTTTGAAGGATACAGCCATTATCCACCTGCCCCATAACGATTGCACTGTATGTATCTCAGCAGGAGACTAACTAGCCTGGTGGGTTTATCTAATGCCTATATAGGCTTCTGCAGGAGCCTGAGCCCCTTCAGCTCTGCTGGACACCACTGAGGAAGGTTAAAGTCTGCATGTAAAAAGGGCTACAGCAGGCTGCAGGTGGATACATAAGGACTAGACGTCCTGGATGTCTCATATTTTCTGCCTGTGTAAAACAATGCATAAGGCAAAGCAACTGGTAGTTGGAGGACCTCAAAGAAGACTTCAGTCAAAGTAGGCATAACCTGATTAACAGCACAAGTCTGGAGAGTATCAGTAAGCCAAGTATTTTTCTGACAAACAATGAGCTGTTGACCTGCCTTAAAAAGCTCATTGGGCACCATATCATGAGGAAAGGAAGGAAGCAATAAAAAGCACTGTGAATGAGGATGGAAAAAAACAATGTTTGCCAGCTAGTTCCAGATCTACAAGATCTGGACTGAATTTTAGTAAAGAGAAATGTGAGTCAAAAATATTCTCTTGAGAGCCATTTTCCTGAAAAAGTCTGTGAGATATATAGGTTTCCTTAGACAAAGTGACTGGCAGCAGAAAGCAGGAAAAGGCAATAGAGTTTGGTCTAGGATGTGTCTCCTTGGAAGACAGTTCTGAGTTTGGGATGAGAACATAACAGAAAGGGAGAAAGGGCAAGGAAGGTTCAGGTGAGCAAAAAAGAGGGAAAGAAAAAATAAAGAGGAAGAGTTCTTTTGTCTTTCAGTGCCACTGAAAAAAAAAAAAATTAATTCCTTATGGAGTGCAAAAAAAATCCCAAAACACTGAGGACAACTCAACACATTGGGCTGAGAAGTGTCAAGATCTTGGGACACAGTACATCACAGTGCACTGACAAAATGTTCTCAGGGATGAGAGGGAGAGTCTGAAATTACATAGGAAAAGAGGCATTCCAGGCCTGGACTCACCCCTCTGTCTCTCCTCTCCAAGTATTTTCTTGCCAGTGAGAGATGACTTTGGAAAATATGAAGAATAGGATGGAGAAGCAAAATTCACTTGGCAACATCCAATTTCAGGGGCTAGAAAGGAGAACTGAAGAGGATCCAGAGGCTGAGTTCCTGACCTCAAGGAGAATCCTGAGGGATATTTCAGCCGCATTAATTCCAGCAGGCAGCAGGACATTCTGGCAGGAGATGCTGTGGGGAGGGAAAGACTGAAGTGAAGGGAAATGCTCCTGTGTAAATGAGATTATGATTTATTTGATTTATGCCTTAGGAACGAAGGGTCTGTTCTATGGTTTCACAGTGGACAGTTATTCACCACTCTGTCCATGGCAACAGGTGAAAAATAGATAGTAGACAGCAGCCTGTAAGATCCTTCAAGGAAAACTCACACCTGGCATGAATCATCAAGTCCAACATTTCAGGGAACAACTAGTGTAAAAACTTCTGTATTCCCTTCACTCCAATCTTATTTTTTAGGTCCCAGCTTAAGAACAAAAACAGAAATGCTAGAAAAGAGGTTGTTCTTGTTGTGTTTTTCACAAAGCCATCACACTCCTAGTTTGCTAGCAGAGCTGGGAGGCTTTCTATGCAAACCTCATGACTGAGCAGAACTGAGCCAGCAGATAATAACGATAATGCACCGCATCAGATGACACTTTGATCTTGACACCTGGCTCTACGCTTGAGCTCTTTGGCCAACTGGAGCATCCTGGCAGTAGGAAGTGTACGACTGAGGCCCCATACCCTGGGGATCTCAGTCCACAGTCAAGATCCTGTAGCACAGGAGTTCAGATTTCACCTGGGATGAAAGATGTGAGGCCCCAGCAAGAACAAACACCACATTCCCCTTTCTGTGGCACTGTTCATCAAAACCACCCTAGAATAAATGCAAGACTCACTTCATTTTGGGTAGGGTGAAACAACGTTTATCTGCGCTAGACAGAAGCTTAAAAGCTGAAGAAGAGCATAGCATCCTATTGTAGCAAAAGAGAGACTTGAGTCAGAACAGTGTAAATCATGAGCTGGAATACAGCCAGGACACTGACATTTGCACCAGAGCTGCAATCAAATGTACTAGAGAATTTCTAAAGACCAGAGCTGGTCAGGAGCTCAGATTTATATCTACCAACCCACAGCAACCTTGAATACCAGGCAAGGGTGTTGGCTGACGGTTGATTCGAGGAATAAAAACGCCACCTTTGGTTACACTGCCTATAGCAACCAGGCAATGCTCTGTAGGTCTCCCACCCAAGCAGCTGTCCAGTTTTCTGTATGGGCTCTGACAGGATTAGAAGACCTGAGGACAAGGGTAAAGGTCTTCGCTTGAGTCACGTTGGTGAAGTGGCAGAGTTCTTGGCCTTAAAATATGGGGAGAGGTAGTGCTTTGTAACCAGAATGACCAAGCTATCTGGAAAAGAAAATTAAACAAGTTTCAGGCATAAGCTCTCCAGATTTGAGAGATATTTTGCAGCATCCAGACTACTTACACATCCAGAACAGGAAATGGAAATCCCTATTTTATTTACTTTCTCTTCAGTATTTTTAATTAGGGGGTGTTTTTCAATGTCAAGTGTTGTCATGCAAGCTTTAAAAATTGTTATCATAGCCTAAGTTTGATGATTAGGGGATAGAGAAGATTTAGAGGGAGAGACTATTCGTTCTGAGACAGCTACAAGATTATCAGTCACAATTTTGTGCATACCTAAATGATCTCCTTGGGTGCATTAGCTAACCATCTTTCCTTCATTAATGGATTTTTAACTGCCCAGCACCACTGCCAGACAGAAAACTTCACTATACAGATGAGAAACTGAGGTAAGGGGCGAATTAAAGTAGTATTTTCCAGGGCTGCCTGTAAAAAAAGAAAATACTTGTATTCATTTTGGAGAACAGCTCCTCTTCATCTTAACAGAGTTTATGCTCTCCTGTAAAATCTCAAACTTTGACTTGCAGTTTCTCCTGATTCTATAAAATGGTGACAACAGCAGAGCAAGAATTATCTCTCTGTAACTAGGAGGGAGGGTACTGTATTTACTGTACTTGCTGATACACATCAAGAGAAGTGCGGGGTGGGGAGAAAGAGGCAGCTTTGTTCTTGCAGCAGTTTGCTCAACAAAGCCCAGACTGTTTCAGTGATAGTGGATGCTGCATGTTTATTCTGAAAATTTATGGTTTAATTAATTTTGGGGTGAGATAGCGAACATGGTTCAGTGCCAGATCAGGTGAAATATGATCCTAGCATTTCAAGAATTCAAGCAGCTGAGGGGGTTGACTGAATGGCACCTGCAATCCAATAAAAGCCAGCACAATGGGAAGCCCTGGTATCTTAAAAGAAAATCTTTGGAGATTTTAAATATGTCAAGCAGGGTGGCAGGGGGGAGGGGAGTGGGCTAGATTCATCCATGAGTTCAGACTACCACAATGACTGATGAAAATGTGCTGGTTTTCCTCGCCTGCGATTCTGCAACTGGGCTTGTGCTTTAGAGAAGAACTTTGGAAAAGCACAGAACTCATAGAGCTCAACAGCCACCAAAACACTGAATTGCAGAGTGAGACGTTTAAGGAAAAACAATAATAAAAAATTGAAGCTTCTTTTTATTTGCTTTCCAGTTTGAGGAGTGGTCATATTCAGTCATTGTTCATAACTTTCTCTCTTCTGCCAGGAAAGCTAGGAACATACATCTGTCTTTTTTTTAAAAAATGTTGATATGTATTTTAAAAGGCCAGCTCCTCAGTCATGGAAAACAAGAATTCTGATATTTACAAAAACAGCCCAAGTATTGAAAGGCTGATTTTCACATCCCTTGTGCAAGTAGCACTGTATGAATGTATTTAATGTATGAACATTGCAATATTTCACAGCTGCAGTACTCCATGGTTTCCACAGCTGTATCAGAACTTATTTGTTCTGCAGCTTCTTCTGAACAAGGAAGTGATATTTTTCCTTCTTTCCTTGTTTATGAATGAGGAACCATATCACAGGACACAGAGGACTTAAACAGTGAAAATAAAGCCCCTATTCTCTACAGTGTAAGTTACTGCTCTAAACACTACACAGCTCTTGCCCTGGAAGCAATCTGCAGTGGTGCAGCTGAAATAGAACCAACGTTCCTGAGTTGGACCCCTGGCTTTTGCAGTGTGAATGTAGATGAGGCAAGAGCAGGAATTTAAATTGCTCTCCAGAAGTGCCCAGATCTCCAGAGGAAAGTGGGAGGAAACAGTGCATGAGAATACCTATAGCATCTGCCTTTATGCTGGAAGGGAATGTATGGATCACTCACGTCAACCAAGTATCTCATCTCCCTGGCACCCTGCTGCCTTCATTTTTACAATAAGTAACCGCTCCAGCTTGTCTGTCATAGCAGCAGGCACTGCAGCCAGCGTCCCACGCCTGTCCTATAGAGAATACTGGTTTCTGCAGATGCTGAGGCCCTCTGAGATGCCTCAACTTTAATGGGAAGCCTCAGAGCAAGGATGAAAGAACCTAGTCTCTGGAGAGTCTGTTCTGTTATCCAGAGTTTGTCCCAGCTAATGACCCACGGTACTTGACAAGGGTGAGGGAAAAGTAAATAGAAAAATATTTCCTTTCCCATCTTCTTGTGGATTTTCCCATAGGCTGGTCAAGTTACAGCTTCTGCTGCATCACACATGTACCTTTTCATTTTAGTGTCTGGTCCTGACCTTTGTTCATGGCATTCAGTCTCCCATGCACACCCTGCTTACTCTCCTTTTGTAATTTATGGCACACACTGTACACCCATTTCCTTCTGCCCTTAACTCTCCTGTGTGTGTTCTTGTTATCTCAGCTGCTCAATAGATTTGCCATATTCTAGCTAGCTTCCAAGCCTGTTCTCATAACAGCCTCTCTCTTGTGCAATATTCCACTATTTAAGAGGGTTTCAGCCCAATCTATGAACTCACACAGCTTGCTATGACTTCTCAGCCTGGCCTGCAGCCTTCCATCTTGACCGAGGGAGAGCAATACCTGTGCAAACTCAGGTCTTTTCTGGTTTCTGGGGTGCGTTGGATTCATCCACTTCTTGAGGCTGTCAGTCAGATTTCAGTGTTGACCCTTTCTAAACTGAAAAATCAGCACTAAATATCACTCTTCCTCAAAGGTCTATTCCTCCACTGGAGGCAGGTGACATTCGTCTTTCTTTGGTTAATGTTTCTTCTCTTATTTTGGGCTATAAATGGCAACATCACAGAAAATGCATACTCTAGTCATCCTGTGAATCTTTAGCAAGATTTTATTCCTCCTTCATGCTGGCTTTGTAGAAAATCACAAAACAGCTCCAAGTATTTCTACTGAACTTCAGTTCCCACACATCCAGCAGACTCTTCCTTTGTCTCCTCGAGCCAACAAACACCTCACTTCCCTTTGGAGAGAGAAAACATGAAAGAGAGATCCAGAAATCCCTCAGGTGCTGCCTAAGGGCTGGGAAGCAGGGTAAGAGGCAGCCAGGAGCAACATGGGGACACAGAGCTGCTGCATGAGGACAGGTAATGCAGGGCAGTCAGCCAAGGACTCCAGGAGGTTAAAAGCATCTATTAGCTGAGCAGCAGCAGGAAGAAGATGGGTCCTGCAGTGATACCTAGCCTTGGCTTGCTTAGCAGCAGAGAAGCTGGAGAAAGCGAGAGTCCACAGGTGGACTTCTGAGAATCCCGATTCCCCTTTTATCTTGGTCTTATGCCTCTTGGTCGTGCAACTGTGTTGGTCTGAGATGTCCACTGAACAACTTTCAGTTACAAGTCTCATGCGTGATGCAGAGGATCTGATGAAGGAAGCATAGCACTCATTCTCTTTGCTGCTAGCCTCAGAAACTCCAGCCTGTGCTTTCTTTCCCCACAGTCTCCTGTTCTCCTTTCTCTGCCCACAGACAAAGCCCTGTGTTACACATCTGGCTTTCTACAGCTGGCCAGGAAGGGGTGAGGATCTGCACAACGGTTGTGTAACTCTGCCCTTGTTTATCCAGATGGCTTTTTTGTGGCACAAGTTATCTGAATGATGAATGCATTTTCCTCTTAAGACAGGATCCATTTCCTGGGATGCATCACCTTGCTCTTTCTTCTCAGATCATTTCTCTGAGCATCTGAGCAGCTGTCTCACATTTCTGGTGTCTTCTGGTATTTAGCTGAGGTTGACTGCAGGCTTTGAGGTGTGGGGGAGGAGTGAGAGAGGAAGACGAGGGAACTCCTAGAGGCAAATCAAGACATAAATATGTCTCCACTTCAACCATAGGTGTAATTGGAACCTACAGAATGGTACCCAAGGTAGCTTTGATCTTACTGGCTTATGTCTCCACATGAATAAAGCCCAAATGATGCTGGTGTCAGATGATAGAGGACTGAGCATCCAAGGTGAGCTGAGGCAGAGAACAGTGAAGACCAAGCTGTTGTAGACTTGCTGGAAGACTTGCTGCAATGCATATATCCTCCCAGCTTCCTTCAGGCTTCTGGCCACCTTCCTTCTAAGGCAGCTCAGCAGGCAATTTGCCTTATTTACAGTGACAGTGCACTGCTGGCACATCTTCAGTCTAAAATCCAACATTACACCCAAGACCTTCTGGGGAAGGCTGCTGCTCAGCCAGTTGCTTCCTAGATAGTATCAATGCACAAGGTGTTTCTGCTTCTCCTTCCTGAGCATTGTAAAGTTTCTGTCAGTCCAGCCCTCAAATTTGCCCATCTTATCCAGAAGTTCTGTGATTTGAAATGTCAGGCATTCCCCCTAGTTCAGTATCACCTGCAAATATGATGGGGATTCATTCTGTGTCATCATTCAGATCATTGATCTAAATATTGACTACAGTACTGATCCCAGGCGTGCTCCTTTACTTACCAGCCATGACCTGTGGACACCAAGCCATTGAATATTACTCTTTGAACTCATCACTCTAGACAATTTTTTTTTACTTAAGTAAAAATAATCTTGACCATCTAGCCTATATTTCTTCAGTTTTATAACAAAAATGCTGTGACAGACTGCCTCCAAAGCCTTAATAAATCAAGGTACTTTACATCCACAGCTCTGCCCTTACACCCTTGCGTTAGGCCCTCCATTAACATAGCTCTTAGAGACAGCCAATTTAATCATTAACACGTCTCAAGGGGAACTTCTCAAAACCTCACCTCTCCTCTCCAGAAATAGTTGTAGCATCCAGATTTTACGTGTGTTTCTCCCTATCCCATATGATTATCAATGGAACAAATTAAATATTTTCTACCTTTCTGAGGCCTGTTCTGTAAATACCACTGAAAGAAACCTTTCAAACTCCTTAAAAGGTTACAGACAAAGGTGCTTACTTCAGTATTGTTAAAGTAAGCCATTGTAACCCCTTCAGGAATATAATTCCCTGACTTCCTAAAAACATTGAAAAGGTCATAGCATGTAGGAGAATGGGGATTTAATGAATCTCACAGACAGTAGCCTTTTCCAGGCCATTTCCTGCAGGCATGTGATTGTCATGTTTTCATTTTGGAGCCTGAAAACATCATATGCTAACTCACACACAAGGGGCAAACTGCCTCCTTCCCCACCGCTTTCTGGCAGTGGTCATTCAGGTCCCCATGCACTGACTGCTGAAGCTCTAGTTCTCCATCCAGTGAAATCAAACTGATGTCCTGACAACAGTTTCAGTGACCTTAAGCACTGCACAACTGATGGACAACCTTTAAATTTCTTGCAAAAGCTTGACACAAATAGATAATTGAAATCACAGAATGGAATTTACTGATGCCCTTCATATCTACTGACTTGTAGAAGATTGCTTACCTTTATGCAAATGTATATCTGCCTGTATTTTCATTTACTATAGTTACTTTTAGTCAGGACAGGAAAACCCAAGACAACTGACAGCACTTCCAAGTTGAAAACCTTGGAGGAAACCACATTGCAAATGGAGTCGTACAATCAAAAAATAGCTCTCTTCAAGAACCATAGGCTAGAGCACCAAACCTTCTACTGCATGGGTGGCCACTGCTCCCACTAAAGCCATATGATGATAAAAAGGCCCTCCCAAAAATAATATGTTAGCTCCTCACCATAAACTCATCTTCTCTCTGCTTGGTTCTCGCACAGGGATGGGGAGAAATGGACCCAGTGTCTTCTGCTCATGTTGCTAGGCAACACACAGTACTGTTGAGGAGCCAGGTGGCTGCATCCAGGAGCTTGCTTCCAGATTAAAAACCAGAAATATATAAAAAATAATAGAGCCTGTACCTATGCAGCCTCTGGGAGATGTGCTCATGTTCTGGATCTGGTTTGCAGAGTCGAGTCCCTGGAATCAGTTTCATCCACACTGTCTGTAGGTGCAGGGCACAGATGGGAACCAGCTCCTCCTGCCCTGTACCCAAATTTTCTTGCCCAAACATACATCTGACCTGGTCCAGATGGGAGCCAAAGGAGTAGCCATCATGTGGGCAGTGCAGATAGTCAGCGAGTTAAGCTCTCATTTGAATTTCTTGTCTTATCCGCTCAAGAGATTACAGGCATAGCCAAAATCCACTGTGATATTCTTGCCAAGGGTGAAGGAAATCAATAGGCTGCAGTATAGGCTTGCTCATGGAGACATACCAAGTGTGCTTGGATGCATGTTTCCCAAATTAAACAGGGGAAACAAATAGGTCTCTGTTGCAAGCCTGAGAGCTGTTTGAAACACGCTTCTGGCTGGTCTTGTCAAATTGCCCTGGCTGACTGAAACAGCAGTCCCTCAGCCTCATCCTTGCCACCTTCTTCCTCTTCTCAGGCAAGGCGGAACTGATAAATATGTCCTGCTTCAGGCTGCTTGTCCCCATGGTGCAGCAAGGACAGTTCTTAGATCCTGTCTGTAACTCCCTCAGCTGTCTAGGAATGAAGCTGGTCCTATAGGTTCAAGAAAAACTGCAGAGGTCTTCCTGGTGGTGCTGAAGGAAAACTTCTTTCTCTGAAGCCATAGAAAATGCAGATGTTTTCTACCACAGAAGAAACCCACCCCATGGAGGTTAGGAGTGTGAAACCAATTGATTTTGCTATTAACAGCGGTGGAACAGGGGCAGTCAGTAAACTCCTCCTAAAAACATTAAGAATTTGGGTGTGGGGAGGAAAACTGCAACAAGAATCAATTTCTGTTCAAGAGTTATAGCAAAACAAAAAAAAACAAACAAACAACTGAATAAAAACCTCAAAATTAAACCCACCAAAAAAAAAAAATAAAGAGGAAAAAGGTGCTATTTTTTTCTTCAGCTTCCCACTTAGAAGAGGAGCTGACATCTTAAAACTGGCAAAATTTCAGTGTCCCCTTGAAAGGCTATTTTCTCCTTTCAGGCTAGGAAAAACTTAAAAGGCTATGTTTAATAGCACCCTCTGGTGAATCCTGTCCTAGGAGTATCTCTGGCCCTATAGATGGAAAGAGAGATACAGGTCCAAACCACCCCAGAATGGGACTGTGAGTGTAGGTGGCACCCTGGAGATAAGGGGGAATGAAGAAAAGAAGAGACACCCTTGTCTGGAAGGAAGGGGCACAGATCCATTTGATCCTGTCAGGAATCCCCAGCTGTGATGTCCTCCTGTGGTACAGCTGTTGAAGCATCTCTGATTCAAACTGCTGAGTCTCCCGCCTTGGAGAAAGAGAATATGCTATTAATTCCAAAGAACTGGCCTGCTCCCCCTTTCCTGCTTGGCCCTTTGCTCCCCAGCCCACAAACTGAGAGACTACCCAGGTAGAAGGGGAGCATGCAGCATGACACATTCAGGTGGAGAAGCAGTTCCACAGACTGAGGAATTACCCAAAGCTAATTTAGGCTCTGGTGAATGCAAAGTATATGCCAGCAAGGGAAGAACACATGGAGTTTGCCACCCAAGGTGGATTAAACTAGACTGGAAAGTTTCACAAGAGAAAGCATTTCTCTGAGACAGGCTGAGCGGCTGGCTGGTAATTCAACCATGAGAAGATCTGGCCTGTATGCAAGTCTGCAAATAATACATACGCTTACTTGTGCATTTCCATCTCAGAGGGGAGAAGAAAGTGGAGAATGAGGACAGCTCAGTGCAGGAACAACAACATTTCCAGCAACAGAAAAATTCTCTGACTGCATACCCATATCCTGCACTTTCTAAAGGTATTTTAAGGCCAGCAAAAATGTGTAGTATGGAGAAGGGAAATGGGGCCAATCCCTAATTTACAAAGCCTCTCCCAGTTGCTTCTGCTGAGGCACTGTCTCCAGAAGCAGTAGGAGATTCAACCCCAAAACGCAGGTCAGTTCTGCTGTCTCTGTGTTGCTGGGTTATTGTCCAGGTGCTTAACCCTGAGTCCTCCATGCCCCTTGCAAGCCGTACCAGGAGCACTGCCCATCTTCTGGTCTAGCACACTCAGCTTTGCTTGGACTACTCATGACAGGAGCGCATGGTCCCACATTAGAACAGGAAGCTTGAGTTTGAGCTTTCTCCTCGAGACCACTTTGTATCTTGGCTTGTGCCTTCTTGTGTGCAAGTAGTGTGCATGGTCAGCAAGTCCACAGGCTCAGACGCGCCCTTAATCCCTGTTGCAGACAGCTTTAGAGCCCAGGATTTGGCACCACAACTCTTGAAACACTTTCTTGTTTTTTCTGCCCACTGCTGCTTCTGGAATTTCTTCTCGGCACAGACAAATTCTCTCCGTATGAAGACAACCCCTTAGGCTAGCAAGACAGAAAGAGATACCGTTTACCCTAGTAGATGATAATCTGGTGTCTCACAGAAGTCCACAGAAACCTGGTGGCTAACAGGTCAAGCTTTGGATCTGACAAGCTGGCCCTGCTGAGAGATATAAGGTGTGCAGGGAGAGGGATATGGGTCCACATGTTGTGGAACTAGGAGGCTTAAAGAGTGGATGTTGCCAGTGACTTGCTGCCTGTGTCCTCTGCCAACCTCCAGCTGAAGTGCAACAAGAAACTCAAACCATTACCCAGGTAGTCTCCTGGAACAGTGTAATGAATCGTTTTTCAGGGACCCCTCCTCCTCAAATTCCCTCTGCTCCTGAAAATATGTGGTTTTCTCAGGTCTATAGCCCTTGTTTGGGAGGACTGGATTTTGTATTCTCTATTTGTACTTAGTCTTGTCTGCGCTGAAGAAGACAGTAGGGACAGTGTCCAGAAGAGATGCTTCAGAGGAAGATTCCACCAGCTTGCCCAGGAGACAAATAGATTTCCAGTACCAAGGAAAAGGGAGAATATTAAAATTGTATTTTATTTTGGGGTGCTTTTAGCAACCACAGTGAAAATCAGAAGGTTAGTTGTTGTGGGTGTGGTACACACAGAGAAAGTCCTTCTGCCTTGAGTTCCAACCAAATGGGAAACAAGTTCAGAAGGAAAATGTGTTATTCGGAGTCCTCCAGGAGGTCAGGCAAAGAAAAAGAAACCAGCTTCCTTGATTCTCAGTGTGATTTATCTCAAGGGTCATCTCTTCCATAATATCTCATTTTTCCCCAATGCATATTCCTAACTGTAAATGTTTCTGTTACTTACCAAAAGATTCATGCTTTCTCAAAAGCTTGTTGTGCTTGGCAAAAAAATATCTAATGGCAGCAAACTCATCATTTACTCCTGATTGCTGCAAAAGCTGCTTGTGTATGTGCATCTGTCTACAGACTCAAGGAACAAGCAGCACATTCAATTTCCCACTTTTTTTCCAGTTTCTCCTCACAAGCATATCCTCTAGTTCAGATCATATTGCCATCTTTTTCCAGCCTCTGTCTTTCAAAATACAAGAGGCAGCATAGCCTCACTGCACAGGACAGCACGTAAAGCCACAGGAGATCACTTACCTATTTCTAGCATTTTCTTTCCATATACCTGTAGAAAGAGTAGGTGTGTTTGACTGAGATACCTACAACGATGCTAAGGTGGTTTTCAAAATCCTGTGGTTGACTTGATAACTGTTCTCTATTCAACTAAGTACACCGATGATTCATGCAGAAACGCCGAAGGGTAGATAATATGGAGACTTTGTTCTCTGAAGAGCCTGACTCCATCTGCAAAAAAAGGAGTAGCAAAAGCCAAATCCCTCCCATACCCAACAAACAAAGTTCTCCACTGAGCTGTATCTAAAAGTAGGTGGTATACACCACTAACAAAGCCTCTCTCATCTTCTGTTAACTCCAGCCAGCTGCCAGATGAGCTCTACTGAAAAGAAAGCTTTCTGTCTAACTCTGCCTGCTTTTATAGATGCTCCACTTGCCTAGCCTCACCTCCCTCACCTCCCTGTTCCCCTCTGCTTTTAATCAGCCTGCCATTTAACTTACCTGGGATGTAATTAACCAGGAAATTCCACTAAAGAGTTCATTACAAAGAGAAATTCCCTACCTCCGGTTTTGAGCTTACCTGATCACAACACTGAACCTCTCGCCAAAATGTCCTTTCAGCTACAGAACTGCTTGTCCCAGAAAACTGTGAATGATCCTGACGTTTGGGTTCACAGCACCTTTCCAGGTGGGAGAAACACTATCCTACATGAAATGAGACATGATCAATGACTACATGTTTCAGCTCTCAGTGGAATAATTTACAGGCACAGAGATCCAATTCAATCTGAGAACCAAAACATAAAGCTCCATTAAAAATCAATAGAAAGTTAACTAGCCCTCTGCATTTTGCACAGTGCAATTTCTAACAGAACACTTCAGTAGTTACTATTCCAAACCAGCCACGTCCTTCTGTGCTCAGAATTCCCCGCAGAGGTGCAAAGCTTGTAAACATTTCTACCCAACTTTTATTCATGAGGAAGGAAGCTGAGGCACAAAGAGGTGAGAAAGAGATCTAGGAACAGATCCCTGCCCTGCTGATGTGTTACCCAGCATCCAAGTTACCAGACAATGCTGTCTTCTCTATTTATCTTCCTTTTCGTAAAGTAAAATATTTATTGCAAGTGATCAAGGGAAGAAAAAAACAAGCCCCAAACCTCAGAAGGCACAGCCTCAAACTCCACTGTGTTACAATAGCTAGGATGGATCCTTCCAACTAGAAAAGGATCATATTGAAGCTGGTATAATTCTGCTGATGCTGTGCAGGAGTCCTTTTCTGGGCCCTTTGTTTCTATTCAGTAAGAGTGAATTGCATCAGCATCAGTCACCCGTATCCATTCCCATACTCCACACGGCAGAGCCACATGCCTTTTTCTTCCTTATGATTATGCTTTATTATTTCTATTACATCAGTGCCTGGAGGCCTTGGGATAGACCAGGTCTCTATTGTATTCACTGCTGAATTTACACAATGACGTACAATCATGGCATCAAAAAAGTTCCTGAAGCACAGTATGCTGTGAGCTGGGGAGGCATTTGGGGTAATAAAAAAGGGAAGTTAATGATAACGTGTTCTCAATCAAGGCACAGTGAAATCATTGTAAATTCCATTATGGGTAGGTGATTTATCTTCAATGGTGCATCACTGTGGGGAACAACCTTGATGTAAGTGTCATAAAGCTTGGCACAGCATCAATCCCCCCCACAATAAAGCTGGAGGGCCAAAGTATTGGCAGATCCTCTCCAGGCCTTTCCTTCCCCTTCCAAGCTTTTTCCTCATCAGCTCCCTGTTGGGCAAACTGTGTTTGAATATCATAGCTGTGTTACAGGCGAGACACCTCAGGGTTAGGACAAAGTTTGTTCTTAATGTTTCTTCTAATTTTATTTTTTCTTTCTTTCTTTCTTTTTCCTTTTCCACCCCAGTTTTCTGTGTTTCCTGTATTTTGTGGCTTGGAGTCACACTCTTGATATAATTTCATTGTGGTTCATTTTTCTTGTGGTCTAATTAAATTGGCTCCAGACAAAGCTGTGTGTTATCAACAGCAGGAGGAGGAGGCAGGAATCTGGACATCTAGGAATTGTCAGGAAAGTCATGGCCTGAAATGTGAAGAAACAAAGTGGAAGTAAAGTAGCCTGGGGAAAATGGAGGAAGAAAATAAGAGGTAGAAAAATGCCCTAACCAGTCTAAAGGCAATTGAGCTGCTTGTCAGAGTGTTGACAACCTAGGGCAGACTTGGGTGTGATGGAGGAATGTGAGTTCCTCCAGCCTGGAACACAACAGCTTTACACAACATCCTAGATGAGCCCTTGCCATAATGTCTCTGATGTTAACAGGATCACATCAAAGATGTAAATCCCACAGTGGGAAAATCAAATTAAGTGTTGTATGCTCATGAGGTGAAGGGTTTGTTAGCAGTGGAGATGAGGGAAGGGTCCAAAGGGAGAATGTGATGGCCATCTCAATGACTGAGTCTTTTTGAAGGGCTACAGTGGTCGTTCAAGCACCTTCTGATGAGAAAGGAAAGGAGATAAAGCCTCCACTCGATTTTGGACCCTGATTCACCATCTTCTTTGTTTCTGTCTGTGAAAGTTCCAAACCCCATCTGGAGAGGAGTGTTGTAAAAACCTCATTGACCTGAACAAGCAGAATTTAAATGCAGAAAATAGGTTTTCTGTATCATTAATCTTTCTATTTCAATAAACCTTTTTAACACTGCTTAGCTATGTTACATTTGTTGAATGTTCGGAGCTTTCTTCCTGTGTCAGTAACTGCTTGGCTCTGCAAAAAAAAAACCGGATTCCTAAGAGAACATCTTGTTCAGCTAATGTAAAGCAGGCAAGAGGGAGTAAAGCAATATAGTATGTTGCATGTACGGCTGAGTCTTTTTAAATCAAGAGCTGGTTATTCATAAGATGCAAATCTGCATATGAACTTCTGCTGGACATGTCTGCACTGCGCAGATTTCTCTGTGCTGTCCTGACTAGGATCCAAGTCCTAGCATGGTGAAATATAGGATGCAATCCTTGTTGACCTGGGAGACGCAGGATTTGTGGTGGCTAAGAATGAAGAAGGTAAATAGTCTCTCTTTCCTTCCCTGTGGTGAAGATAAGATGATTGAGTGATTTAAATGTTGAAGTGGGGTTTAAGACACTTTCTTCTATGCAGTTCTCTGTCCTCAGTGTTTGATCATGGTTAGGGACTCAAATGGAACATCTCCCACATTGGTGAATATTTCTGCTTCTCCATGTCTGTCATTATTAATATTTATTTGCATCCCATTAGGTCCTAGGTGATCTATCATGCGAAGCAAAAAGGTAACTGTCACAGAGTCAGACATACAATCCATGTCTCTGCATCCTGTCTCAGAGACCAAAAGGAAAAGAGAGCAAGGAACAGAGTCTGAGTAATCTGTTCCTTGAGATCCCCTCCACAGTTGGTAGTTCAGGGATTTCGTGAGCTGTGTCTTTCAGCTGGACTTGAGACACTTCTTGCATAACACAGATATCTGTTCTGTCAGCCAGCAGAGTAACAAAGCACAGTTTTAAAAATGTGGTGCATTCTTGGTCTGTGTCATTACCTATGATGGCTGGTGAATCTATTACAGATACTGGGCATTTGTAGAGGAAAGTAGTAGGCATCACCTCAGCCTGAATGTTTGAAGTTTAGTTTTTAAAGCTGAGCTAGTTACCCTAGGGGAGAAGGTGAAGGGTGGGGAGAGAAATGGGTGCCTTCAGCCTTTCACCTGTGCCTGAGATGTAGCCCAAGATGAGATGAATTGCTCCCTGAGGGTGAACGTCTATCTCCATAGACTCCTTCACCATCGATGCCAGTGAAACAAGGCTGTTCAGTACTAATGAAAACAGATATTTCTTCCCCAACAACATAGTTAAGCCATCATTACTGCCAGAGGTTGTTTACCTGTGTTCAAAACATGATTGGAGAGATTTTAGGAAGAAAATACTTTTTTTTTTTTTTTTTAAATACCAATTCTACCTCAGCAAAAGCCAAAAAGAACTGGGCATAGGAAGGTTGCTCTGAGGAAGGTTCAAACATGTTTGCAGCATCCTTGATGTCCCTTGCCATCTGCTGTTTAGGGGTGTCAGCACAATGGAACTTTTGGTCTGACTCAGACATTTCTGTCCTTATGTTCATATCTGGAAGCTTAAGGAGGGACATAAGGATCCTATCCCATAGCCCTGAGCAGGAGTATCTTCCTGAGCAATTCTAACATTTAAAGAAAATGGGTTTCTTTTCTAATTTTGTAGGAATAAGGCAAACTTAATTCCCATGCACTAGAGTCTACTGCTTAATTTTCCCTATTTAGTTTTAGAGGACAAAGGGATAGGAGAAATGGAAAGACCTTTGTCTGAATGTTTTCTTAAGTGAAAAACAAGACAAAAGAAAAACAACCAAAAAAATCAACCAACTGCCCTGACTTCCAGTGCTACTGTATTGGATCCCAGGAAAACACAGGCAATCCCTGCCATTCAGGGAAATTGTCCATGTCAGAGCAGTTTTCAGGTGTCACTGAGTATGTCTGGAGCATGCAGAGTTGCCAAGAGCTCAGCTGCTTCCCAGCAAGATGCTGATGAGGCTAGGGAGGTGAGAATTCACCAGCAAGCTTTTGGGTGCTTGCAGGACTTGTGCTGAAGTAAGTCACTTCCAGTATGGTCTCAGCCGAGGAACATTGTCTCCTTCCCTGCCCCAGAAGCTACAGTTACAATAGAGAAGACAGGCAAAAAGTAGGAAGGAAGATGAGTCCTAGGAAAGGGCAGGAACTTGTCTGGGGTTACACAGTACATTAGTGTTAATGTCAAGAGTACTTCAACCTTCATTAGTTGAGCCTGGACACAGTACCTTGTCCACTGTTCCTCTCTGCTTCATCAAGAAAGCCTGGTGGCTGACTTAAGGCAAAAACAGACAATGGTTTCTCTTTGAAAACCTTTCTGGTGACTCATGTTGCATTTTAGCTGCTAATACCTTTCACTGGTTTTCTGGTTTTATTTTTTAGATACATTTTATTATCACTATTCTTCCACCATTGCTTTTGTTTGTTGGTTTCTGGGTTTTTCTTTTTCCCCTGCTACCTTGCATGACTCCATTCACTGAGCCAATCTCCAAACCACTCCTCCAACTTTAGCACATAAAATCATTTCCCTTGTAAGGAAGCTGAGAACGACTTACTAGTCATTCTAGTTAAAAAAAATACAGTGGAAACTGCATGGATTTTTTTTTCTCTTTTTCTTCCTTTTGTTGCTTTCTTTACCTTTGAGCTGCTAAGTTCTGTTGACATAAGATTGCCCAGTGGTTACTTTTTTAATGGAAAATGGGTTGGTTGCTCTTCATTAGCCTCAAACATCAGCTTGGAATCCAGTTGTCTCGATGCCATGGATCCTCAGTCATCACACCAACAGGTTTGTTGTGATGATGCCTACAGCTTGTAGTTTAGACTGACACTAGGGCTGTGTGAGGCTCATTAGGAGAGGCAAAGTGTCATGAGAGGTGTTAAGCAAGGTTGTGCCAAACTGAAGCAACAAATGTTAGATGTCCAGAAGAGCAAAGAAAAAAAATGTTTAGACTTAGGTTTGCCACCTCATAAAATAGAAGGTTAAAGTCTAATCCAGGCTTCTAATTGTTGCTTTACAAACGAGATATGCAGATCCTTAAAAACAATTTTGTGTCTTTGGAAGTTGTGTTCCAGAAGGTAAGGGGGGATGTAAAATTTGCTGTTAGGCAAAGGATTGACATCTTGGATAAAAGCCACACTCTCCTCACATGCAAGGCGCTGGCTCAGCTGTGTTTCACAGGTCATTTCCCTTAGGTTAATGGAAGGGACACTTCAGGCTCTGTAGCATACATTATTTTTGGCTTCCATACCAAGATGGCCAACTAGAGTGTGTCCTAACTCCATGCCTTCAGAGCTGGTGTCCTTTGAGTTTTCAACTTGATTTTCTGCATACGCGTTTACTATATGACTGCTAACAGTGGCCTCAAGACTGTGCTTGCTTCCTGCCCACATGCTAAGCCTTTGACCATGGCCTCTTGTATAGCTGGAGAGCATCTTTGCAAGTAGGTAGGACTCAACATGGTCAAATCTGCTGGCTGGACAGAACAGGACTCAGCATGCTTCTGGAGGTGGCCTGTAGGCATGCCAGAAGTACCTGTAAGGCAACTCAGGGTTCAGTGCACGGGTGAGACCCAGAGCAGAATATGCATCATGTCTAGTTTCTCTCTTCAGAGGTTGGGAGGACTTAGAAGGTGATGATTTTGTCCCAGAGTGAGCATGGCACTAATGCAAAGTAAAGAACACTTGCAGGTGGCCTCTTGACAGAGTTTGCTTGTTATTCCTGAGAAATGCAATGGCTTTTATGAAGTGTGGATCCAGCCCCCAAACAGTCAGATTGCTCTAGTCAAGGGACATCTTTAAAATGTTAGCTTCCCCATGAAATCAAGGGGGGCGGAAAGGCAAGCTCCTCCCTTTCTGAAAGTCTCACTCACCTTCAGTTTCTTCCTTGAGTACAAGTGGGCTTGTGCTCTTTCAGCTAGAAAACTCTCCTTATATATATGTTTTTTACAAGAACACCTAAGGCCAGAAAGACATATCAATCCAAGCCACTGGTATCTGTTGGGGACAAAGCACAGTACTGTGGAGGTGTAGGAATGTTGGCCTTTTTCCATGCCCAGCTGAGATCAATCATCTATTTCTTTGGGAAACCAGCATCTGGCTGCAAAAATTTTGTGTGTTATGGGAAGGAAAATACATTTTCAGGAAAAAAAATGTTTTTCCTAATGTGCATGTACAACACTAAACCCAGTTCATCCCATATCTCAGAGATATTGTGAAATAAATAATAGAGGTGTAATTCTAGCAGCCTTGACATGACTCTTACATTGCCTATCATCTTCATTGTACTGTGAAATACACCCTCCACAAATTACTCAAAGAACTGCATGACCCTTGCTCACTCAAAATTATCTCCTCTGGGACTTCGCTGTTCAAGACTTTAAAACAAAAATCCACCTGGGATGTTGAAAAAAAAAACCTCAGGCCATCTTTCAGAACTGGGTTGTGATGTCTGTACCAATCTGACCATTTTTGACCGTACGTATTAGAAATTCCTAGATGAGGTTATTCAGACCTTGTCAGATCTGTTAACCCAGGAACACAAATTTAAAACCCGAGGTGAGACCTACCACTTCTGTTTCAGCAAAAAATGAACATCTCTCCAGTGCCCTAGGCCATGAATCTGCTGATTGAAAGACTTCTGTTAAATAAAGAGGTAAAGCAGCTTTATTTATACAGTATGTACAAAGGGATTGTCTAATCTAGGGAGGTTCAAGTAGGTGCCTCTCAGCCAGTTCTAGAGTGTAGGTGATGAGTCTATGCAGCGTTCCACCTTTACAAGGGGTGGGGTGAGCAGTGGCTGCCGGGAAGAATGCAAAGTCCAACAGCCGAATGCCTGACATCACCCACACTCAGAGCCAACAGCCCCTGTGGCCAAAAAGGGTGAAGATAATTCATGAAGGACAGGCCCACTGATGGTTTCCCATTGCTAACAGCTGGAAGTCCAGAGGAAATGGAGAAGAGTTTATGTATACATGTTACATTTCTTGTAGTCCTAAACTTCATTTTTACCTTAGGCCTCTTGCAGGCAGAGTTCTGGGCTGACTGAAGAAGGTTGCTCTTGTGTTTATTGACCTCTTGCTTTTCTGCACCTAAACGCAGCCTGGCCTTCAGAGATAGGACATACTACCACCTCTGGGAGCTCATGTGTGAGAAGAGTTCCAAAACAGGTATTGCTGTTCTGCCACTGGAATACTTGGATTATTCAGAGTTAACTAAAGCAATGTCCAGCTCTTCTGTATTTCTTTGTCTTTCTAGTGTGGAATCTGTTTGGCTATATAAAGAGTGGCTTTTTAAGAAATCCATGAAAGCAGTAAAGCTATAAATCCTATTGTCATTGTGCCCATTCCCCATAAAGCAATCTCCATATATAATCCTCTTGTAGCTCATTCCCACCGACGTATTGTTCAATGCTTGCAGAACCAAATCCCTCTAAGGGTGTTTGTACAGAGTGAATCATGACAGTAATCCAGATTTATGCTGCTTAATTACTCACAGCCAACAGGGCATGTGACCACACTTGCCATACTTGCTGAGATGTCTCTAAAGCTTGCATTGGGCCAAGCTGTCCAAGGTTGATTTGTTGTTTTTTTTTTTTCTTCCATCAGACCTCACTCAGGCAACACTCCTAATGACTTCAAGACAAGAGCTTCCATTTGTTCCTGATTTTTGTTAATAAAGATAAAATTATATACCAAAGGAAGTTTGCCTGCTTATAGAAGGAGTGAAAACTAATTCAAGAGACAGGAACTTCTGTGTTGTACTGTGCTATCACCTTCTTAAAGTCTATTTGCATTAACTACCTATTAATTTCAATCTTGAATTGGTCTAAAACATCACAGGGACTGGGACACATAGGTTTTTAGGTTCTTTTGAACATATGATCCTCTCTTCCAACATCCCTCCCACCCTCTGTACATCCACCCACACTTCAAAGCAAAATGTAAATGCTGGGGCCAAGGCATTACACCAAATATTGGGCAAAATTCAGAATTTTCATCCCGCAGCAAATCCTGACATTTCAATGTTTGTTTTTATCCCACACTGGAACAAAGAGCTGAAATGTCAAGACTTTTTCTCCAAGTGGAAATTTTGGAAAAAAAACAACCCCAAACAAACTCTTTTCTGGCAAAGTCAAAGCATTTTGCCTGACATTTTCAAACAAAACAAAACATTTCAACATTTCTGAAATCAAAATGTTTTCTTGTACTGTGTTAAAATGACCCCAAAATGCACTGCTCCAAGTCACTTCAGTGTTCAAACTGTGCTTTCCCCTTGCGTTATAGCCTTCTGGGATATGTAGTTTGGAAGTTTGCTCTTTGCAGTCTCCATGCCTGGATTGTGTGCATTGTTCCATGCCCGAAGACTCTGAAAACACATATAGATAATCATCCTTGCACAAGGCAAAAATAAAAACATCTGCACTGCATTATAGGATAACAAAAGGTGTCCCATATACCTAGAAAATGTCCTGAACTGTAGCCCTGCACTGTTACTGGAAAGTAATTAATTACTGAACTCATCCAACTCAAAACATTTTGAGCCAACTGAGAAATAAAATACTGTCTCAGACCAGTGATATTTTTTTTCTCTTTTTCTCCAGTGTAGATGGATTTTCCTTCAATTCCGTTTACCATTTTGACAAAATAACAGTATTTCTGCAGAAATTGGTTTCCTTTTGAGTCTTGGGTTAAAAATGACACATCTGCTTATGACCAGGAAAGAAGAGAAAATTTGGAATCCTTGATGCTCAGGGCAGAAGGTGGGATTAAAGGGCACTCCTGGCTTTTTTGCATTTTCAATAGGAAAGTTAAGGTAGTTCATTTGGGATCTAGTTTTTCATTCTGCTTGAGCCCACCTGTTTCTAAGTAGAGGCCAGGAGGGCACAAGTCCTACTTGATGGCTGATGTATCTAAGGATATGTGAATCTATTTCTAAGGAGGCTTCCCACCATCACATGTGAAAGTTATAATTGCACAGAACTCAAATCCAGGCTTGGGAGTTCTAGGTTTGCCTTCTCTTTGTTGACACCAGTCAGATGCTCACTATTTTTCCTTCTCAGATCCACATTCCATGTTTTCCTGGCTTTTAATGAGAAGCCAACACTTGACTACCTTAACATGAAAGCATCAAAAGCAAAGTAGTCTTGATAGCCTCTCTCCTGAGATGTCATAAAGTACTCTCTTGAGATTCAGAGCACTTACAATGCTTTCACTCTGACCACTGCCTAATGACAGCTCCTACTCTCCGTAAGGTCTTCTTCTGCTGACCACTAGCCCAACACAGAATGATATTATCATTAACAGGCAGAACAGCAGCCAAACTCCCTCTGCTACCACATCACACACCAGAGATCCAAAGCGCCAGACACCCAGAGGGAAGAACAAGTCAATGCACTCACAGAGTGTGAAGAAGAGAGCAAGCTGACTAAGGAACCATACTGTGGGAGATAGAATCAGCCAGCTGATCAGTCCAACTATGTAGTAGTTGCCCAGATAGAAATTCATGATCTTGTTGTGCCATCCTGGAAGCTCCAATTGCTATGAAGAGCCAGGGAGTCCCTTTCAATAACAAAAACCCTCACACAGCACATACACACCATAAACAAGCCTCCCACCTCCACTGCAAGCAGCGTCAGCTCTTATAGAGGTGCCTTCTTGCCCCACCTCCAAGTTAATGTGGAAGGTGGGAGCACCTGGTGGTGACCTCTGAATCAGTTCCCACCCAAGGCTGGCCAGACCCTGCGTGAAAATCAATCAGAAGGGTTCTTTCTTGCCTGGTCATGGACATCATCCATACACTAACCCTCATTCAGGGCTGGGGGTTTAAACCCCAGCACTTCAGGTCTTCACCCTACAGACTGATATAACCTCACCCTTCACAGAGTCCAGTAGAGCAGTGCAAACCAATAAACACTAAGCACTCTTGATAAGACACCCTCAGTGCAGGATAAGGCTTGTAAATGGGCTGTTGCTGGATTACAGATCTTAAAATTCAAGTAATCCTCTGAGCATAAGCTCTCCATTCTACTTTGAATACCTGCTTTAACACCCAGATTCATTCCATCTAATTCTAAGCACTCACAAAACTGTCTCTGTAGTCTACAAATAGAATCATAGAACCATAGAATCATCTAGACTAAAAAGATCTTTAAGATCATCGAATTCAACCATAAATCCAACACTGCCAAGTCCACCACTAAGACAGGTCTCTACATGCCACATCTACACATCTTTTAAATCCCTCCAGGGATGGTAACTCAATCGCTTCCCTGGACAGCCTGTTCCAGTGCTTTATAACTCTTTCTGTGAATAAGTTTTTCCTAATATCCAAGCTAAACCTCTTCTTGTGCAACTTGAGGCCATTTCCTCTCATCCTATCACTTGTTACTTAGGTGAACAGACTGACCCTTGCGTTGCTACAACCTCCTTTCAGAATGTTGTAGAGCGAGAAGTTCTCCCCTCAGCCTCCTTTTCTCCAAGCTAAACAACCCCAGTTACCACAGCTGTTCCTCGTAAGACATGTTCTCTAAATCTTCACCAGCTTTATTGCTCTTCCTTGGACACACTCCAGCACATCAGTGTTGTTTGTGTAGTGAAGGTCCCAAAACCGAACCTAGCATTCAAGGTGTGGCCTCAGTAGTGCTGAGTACAGAGGGACTATCACTTCCCTAGTCTTGCTACCTGCACTATGAAGGCAAGGTGCCTCAGAGAATGCTTCAGGTCTTAGCTGTGATAAGCCTGCCTCAGCTGACTGTAGAGGGAGGCTCAAAAGACTGTCCCCCTAATTTTGCACCTTTTTTAGGAGCCTGGAGATAGATGGGAAGAACAGAAGCATGGGTGCCTCCTCAAGAGTCCACTTTGGGTGTATAGGTGTCAAGCTAGTTGAGAGGCAGTGAAGTATAGCCGATGTGTATTTTTTCAGCAATATAAAACAACTCAAAAACCTGGTAAAGAGCTGTAATTTTTTTACTGGTAAAAAGCCAGTAATGTATTACATCACTCTTTAAACACTGAATCTGCATCAATGTAATTTACATTGTATTTGTCAAATTATGACCACACGTGTTTGTTGACAACAGGGTACGATTGCATCTTCCACCATGGAGAGCAAGAAACTACTGCCATAGATTTCAGATAGACTTATCATAATCTACTGAGGCAAAATGTGGGGAAAAATCCACAGCAGTTATTCAGGCAAACACTGTGTTTACACTGTATTGCTCTTTCCCACTCTTTGTACATTACCAGCCATGGAATATGAGTTTTTTGGCAAAAAAAATGAGTGGGTTGTATCTTTCCACAATGTGAAGATCATCTAAGACACCCTGTGTACTAGCACACTGTAAATAACAAATATTAGCAATAATTTCATACTTCCAGTAGCTGGTGTTCCTGTGGATGCTGGGCAGCTAAGTAGTCCTTGTCTGGTATTATAATACTGCAGGATCTGTGTGAACATTGGCCCTGTTTTGGAAGATGCTGTTTGCATGTCTGTAGTTTCATTTAATTTGTAGCTGACCTTTTATGAGTTCAACACTAGTAACAAAGAGGTTAAGGTACCGCTGGTGGTGTCAGTAGTTTCAAGCAGTTTTCTTCTTTGATACAGCAATGATTTTACTGGAGGTGAGTTGTAAGAGACAAGGGCAGGTAACACAGCCAGACTGATGACATGCTCATAATATCTAATGACCACAGAGTAGAAATTTCCATGAGATCATAGTTAGTCTCACACATATTCATTACAAGGAAGAATTTGGGCAGGAGATCACTTTTTTTTTTTTCTTTCACCTGTGGCACTGTTCCTGAACTAAGGCAGGAAGAGTACGAAACATTGTGTGCCCACTGTGAACTTGGCACTGATTTCCAGAGACTCCAAAGTATCATATCCTGCCACTGCACGGGATTCATGCACACCTATCCAACAGGAAACACCTTTCACGTCTGGACTTTCCTTTTTTGGTCAAATATGTATTGATTTTGGTGGGATTTCGGATCAGTTTCCAGTGAAGCAAATAGAGGATGATTACCTGTAAAGTGAAGCTGCTTCTGAATGGAGTATGGTCAAGACCTTAAAATGCACAGAGCATTTGGAGTGAGTAAATCTTTATGAGCCTTGTGGCTTTGTGAGATCTGTATCCCATGTGGAACAAATATTAACAAATACTTGAAAAGAAAAAAAAAAATTAAAATACCAAATGTTTCCTGGCAAAAATACAGATACCTGTCCTACAGATGCTACCATCAGAACACATTCATCTGCCTAACTGGCTCTCCCTCTTTGTTCTATGTAGGACAAGCAGAAAACAAATTTATCACTGTGAAATAAAGCCAAATCCAAGAAAATCATAAAGTTGCTCTCCCAAGTTGATCTATTACTCTGATTAGCAGGGCATCTTGTTCCAAACCTCCAAAAGAGAGGAATGTTTGATAACGGTCAAGATTTCTTCTCACAGTATCATGGCTGAAGTTTCTTTCTCTAGAGGACAAGATCTGCTTTCATGAAAAATGAGGTCTAGGCTCTTTACTAACAGAGAAGAGGCATGTTGTTCCTATCTCTGGTAAGTGATACAGTTATATCCTGACACAGAAGAAAGTAAAGTTCACAACAAGTGTCAAACTGGAGGGGAAGTATTATGATATGTTCATAGATCCTCATGGATTATGTTCACCATGGAGAATAGAAATAACCTGAATACAGGAAAAATACAATGAACATCACCACCTCACCCCCCCCCCCCCAAAGTGAGGCAGTAAGCACTTGATGCAGAGCTTCTGGAAATAATTATTTTATGGACTCAGAGACTGCTTTTCTAAGTAAACTCAGATTATACCCCTCTGACAATACAACTTGGTTTTACAATACAACTTGGTTTTAGGTCCATTTGCCATGTCATAAAGAATCTGACCTTCCTAAATGAACTTTGGAGCTACTGCATAACTAGTACTTCTGATTATGCAGACCGTAAGAATTTAATTAAAAAATCCAGTTACATTACTTGCCCCAAAGAGATTTCTTCAACCCAGACAATGCAAATACTCTGTTCCGTTGTTATCCCCTCCCTATCATCCACTATCCAAGAGAGACATGGTGGGGCTGTCCCTGCAGTGGCACCACGTTACCTGGAGTGGTGCTGGCTGAGCTCTCTTCTTAATAATCTTGTGGAAAATTGACAAGGAATGTGCTCTAAGAATAATTCTTCCAAGGTTATAAGATGAAGTTTGATTGTCTTAACCTACCCACCTTCCATAATTAGCTCTCTCAAATATTTGACCTAGAAGATACTCGTTTAAGAGAAACTAGAGAAGAAAGAATGGAGGAGCGGCTAGCAAAAGGATTTTCACATCAGCTTTTGCTATCTATTTATCTGGTTGCTAACTTTAATTCTTTTTACAGCCAACTGATCCAAACTGAGCTACTCCAATGGGCAACTAGGAACAGGGTTGTCACTTAGATGACCATTTTTCTACATTAAACTCAGAGGTACTTGATGATATTGTGTAGTCAAAGCTGGGTGGGTTCCCTACCGTCACAGTGTCATACCTTTCTCCAACATGCACAGACATTAGGACAAATGTATGTTCCTACAAGGGCATCCAACTTAATTGAACATGAGGGCACACATATTAACTAGGGCAGAAATGTAAATGATATCCAGCTTAAGGCCTTTCTCACATGATATTTTGTGAAAACCAACATGCTCCCTGTTGACTTTCATTCTGTGGTTAGGAACAAGTGTTTGAGCTGCTCTGAAGAGTATTCTGGAGAAGTAGACATCATTACTGGATTCAGATGACTAGAAGCTGACTGATATTGTAGCCACTTTGGTATCACTTGATGAATTGTTTTATGCAGAGATGAGTCATGTTATTGGTGGAGCAGAACCTGACCCTAGAGCCTGCAAACAGTGGGAAGAACAACCGTTGCACCACCCTCTAATAACACACAGACCCAGGCAAGAGCACTGGCCAGCCAAAATAAATTAATTGCATCATTTAGTGGATATTGTGTTATATCAGAGCCTCCTTCACCCTTTAATAAGGGTAATAAAAATGTCTCCATTATTTGCTTTCATTTCTACTAGCCAGCTTGTGCCTTCCAAGCCTGCTGAGGACAAGAGCTGGTGTGCGGAGATATGTCATTCCAGAAGCACTATCAGCATGAATTCTCTGCTCTTTGAAGTCACAGGAACTTTGTGTTTACTCAAGATGGCTAAAGTGTACTCAAGAGTTTCTAAGCATTTAGTGATTTGCTTTCTTTAGCTTTGTCATTCTACCTGCTGCTGTTCAGTAGCAGAAGAACCATGAGGCTATGACGGAGAATTTAGACATGACAGAAATCCCTCTCCAGGACTGAGAGTCCACGGCATCATTTGATCTCTCAAGGAGAGAAAAGAAATATTTAAAAAAAAAAAATAGTTCTTGGAATTTAGGGCATTTGACCCTCAACCAAAGAGATTTGAGCAAATGAACAATGAGTAAGAGAAGTAAGAGAGAGAGGCTGGCTAAGGTGAAATGAGAAACAAGTCTGAGCCACCCTGGAATTGATGGAAGCACATAGTAAGGCAAAAGACTAGAAGGCTAGAAACACAAGTAGGAGAAAGGCTGCAAAGTAACGTGAAGATGGCAGTTCTGGTGCAGAGACAAATGTAGAGCTCTGAAGAAGTGCAAAGGTAAAGGAGCAACAAAAATAAACTTCTGTTGGGAAATCTGTCTCTTCCTCTACCACAAAACCTTCAGAATATGGCTGAATCCCATCATTGCTCATTGTATTCACTCTCCAAGTTTCTTTTATGCCTCTCACAAATCCCTGTTTGGACTTTGATCCACCCAACAACTTTTCCCATTTTGACTTCATCACCTCTTTCCCAGCTGTCCTCTACCCCACCCAGTCTACTGGCTTGTCTTGCAGCTTCCTTATTCCCCTGTACTTTCCTCTCAATGCTCTGTGTCTGCCTTTAACTAAGATCCCTGATCCTCACTTTCCAGTCCTAAGATCCAGGCTATTCTACTGAAATCTCTGGTGGCTTCTATCTTACTTACGTATTCGGTGTCAGAAGTTCCCAAAATTTTGCTCTTAACAGAAATGAGAGATTAGGGTACAAGATGAAGGAAGGTGAAGTCATATTTAAGACAATATTTTTGTATTGAGTAGAGATAACATGATCTCGCTGAACATATATAATGGTATCATAAGCAGACCTAGACAGCATATCTGAAATTCATATGGGACTGGCACAGATGGAGATTTATAGTACCTATGACTGAAGAACAGCTAATTCTGTCAGCATTGTTTACCATTTAAAAAATCCCTTCATTTGATAACCTGGGCCAAGGGACTGAGATACATACATTTTGTTGAATCACTATGATGTGTGCAGCTAAACTGTTTTGATGTCTCAGCATAATGGTATCATCTTCCCAGCCTAATTTCTCATTCTCTTTAGGTCTTGGAATGTTACTTCTTCTATTGTGTCAAATAAGATCCTCCTGCAACATCTTTCTGCAAGACCTTTCAGCAGCTGGCTATTTTAGATCCCTGTGCAATCTCAGCTGGGGTGCCTGTTGAGTACAATAGGAGGGACCAGGTGCATACATTCACTTGCCATTAACATAATGCCAGTAGCAAGTTTCTTCTTGCATGGTTCCAGTGGGAAACAAATCTAAGATGAACTGCAGAAGAATCCTACAGTGATGGAATCAGCTAGGCCAGACACCCAGGACAATACCATCTGCCTCACTCAGAGACCAACAGTTGTGGGTATCAGCATGTGAATCCCTGGGAGCACAAAAGAGCAGATGCTTCAAACCCTTTGAGGTTGACCCATTGCTGAGCAACATTTCTAGTGTTTGGCTCTGTCTCAAGACAAGCCTTGAGTTTCATGCATTTATAAGGGTAGAAGTCAGCTCTGATAGAATCAGAATGGGTCATCTGAAATGAAAGCTCAGCATTGGGTGTGTAGCAAAAAACACGCCAGATGTCCAACTGGGCAAAACATGAAAGAGGTGTGAGTGGGTAAGAGGCATGAAAGCCTTTCCTCGTTGCTTGCTACACAGCTGGTAGAAATGTGTCAATACAGGTATTTCAGGGATTTTGCAATTCTCCTCTTATCCTGGTAGGGCCCCTGAGTTTTGGGCACACCTGATTTCCATTCAGACCTATATGTGTTAACCCGCATTGCAGCTGGAACCGTATGGTGTGTGATAGAAATTAGACTGTCTCAAAACTTGGGAGACTATTTGTCGCTGCAGAAGCAAAGGGGAAGGGACCCCTGATCATGACTGTGTATAGACAAAGACTTCATAGATAGAAGACCCAAAGTTTCCCATTCACCTCTGCGATCTGTGATCAGGACAAGGGAAAGCAAGCTTTTTGAAAGTAGAACATGTAGGATACAGCATGGTAGAAGCTACAGCAACTGCATGGGGGCTTATGTAACTGATTCCCATGTTACATGAAATGATAGTGCCATACCAAAGGGGTGAGAGTCTTCCAAATGGAAGGTATGCTCATAGAAGCTGGTGAAACCAGAGACCAAAACAATATACAGACCTGGGCAGGGTATATTCAACAGGAGCTATTTCCCTTGTTTGTCTTCTCAGAGCAGTCAGATGGGGTTAAGAAGGACAGAGTTGTTAAAACTGAACTGGAAGAACAAGCCCAGCAATCCTCCTTCCCCCACTCTCCCAAAAAGAAGCCTTTCTCCCTGTGATGCCCTCACACACACACACACACATAGTATTTTCCTCAAATGGACAGAGACTCTGACACCAGAATAAATGAACTGCATCATTTGGTCAATTTCATCTTCCACCAAAGTGCACCTCTCCCTTTAGCAAAAAAGCTGTAAAAATGTCTTGATTAAACATGGAAGCTCCAAGGTAATTCTTCTGACTGAGTAGTGAAATGGCTGGAAAGTGACCTCCAGGTTAACCCCTTTTAGGTTCCTGGCCCTGAAGCTGATAAAGGAGCAGAGTATTGTCCTTTGAAACCCAGTAAAAAAGAAGATAAATGCAAATGCTTTCAGTTGTCGGGAGGGAGGTGACAGGTCAGACAGAGAGCGCATGCATGATATCAATGGGGGTGGGGGTGGAGGGGTTAGTCCTAGACTCCTGGGTTGGCATTTTCTTATCAGCAAATAAAGGACATGAGAAACACAATCCAAGAGGGTTTTCCCCTAGGTGTTTTAGCAGTCAAACCACTGGCTTGGTTTACTCACCACAGCTGGTGCTGTTGATACAGCAGGCTTTGCAACATGTACTGAGCAGACTTTGCCTGGCAGGCTGGGTCAAACCTAAGCACATGCATGAACCCAGGAGAATAAACTGTCTCTCTGACACTCATTTTAAGAACATCCAGGTGCTCCTTGTGCCTTGGAGACATCTCAGACCTTGGGCATGCATTAACGGGTCAGAGAGGCGAATTATTGTCACATCACAACCTTGTGGGCTTGATCTGAGAGTAAGCAGAGAGGCTTATACCCTAGGGCTGTGAGGTGAACAGTTATAAAAATCATACAAATATTCTGTATTTAGCAGAAGAACACTACAGAAGCTCTGTGTTGAGCTGGATTAGGCCCTGCTGGTCGCAATGGCCAAGACAGGGATATCTTCCCCCCAGGGCTCTCAGGTACATCAAATAGGCCACCTATGGTTAGCAGAGCACAGAGTGGGACAAAGTGCCCTGCTGTAGTACCCCATCTTGTCCTTCCTTTCTGTACAGCCTTTGTTGGCACCTGAATTACCTTGTCATCACCCAGCAGAAGTGTGGCCAACTGAGGGAGTTACCCAAGATGGAGAAGTTAACACTCATGCTCTGTATCCAGGTGATCATCCAAACGCTCCTTCCTGGATCTACTTGTAGAACAATCACTCCAGTCACCTTCCAGTGAGAGATGTGGGAAGCAGGCAGCCTCTAGATCAGTCAGAGGCCTGCAGAAATGGCTGGGTAAACTTTTGTGTTTGTCTTTTCTCCTCCTACCCTTTTGTCTGCTTGTATCTGTAAACCATAACTCCTCAGTGTGGGAAGTCTCTCCTACTAAACACAGATCCCAGCACAACAGAGCAGAGTGCAGCCCACAGGTATGACTCAGTAATGTTAGTGGTAAAAGCCCAATGACCCCTTCTGAAAAAGTCCAAATATTACATCTTTCATCCTAACTGAATTCCAGTCATGAAGTTATTACTTCAAATTATTCTGTAATTTCAGATGATGACATCCTACCCTTTTGGCCTTGAACTGTGAGAATTATGTTGTCACTTGGCATTTACAGGGTGACCCCCTCCTGCAGATGGACAGGCAAACGATCAAGAGCAGCCCCATGTGGAGAAAAGGTTATGGCCACTGACAGCTCTCCAGGGAGCAATGCAAGGAAGGCTGCATCCATGCCTGTAATATTTGCATTGCAGGGAGTTCATCTCCTCTGGAGACCTGCTAGGCTGGAGGTACACGTCAGGGTGAAAAAAATTGCTATCTGCCACAAGAAGAGGGGACTCTAAACTTGACTGCCACCTCTCATTTGGGTTTTCAGATATAGCTCTCCCTCATCAGGCTGTTGTTCCTTCACAGCTGGAAGAGCAAAATTTAAACATGAAACTTAATCCTGAGGAAAAAAAAAATCAAAACAAACAAACAAAACCTCCCCCACCTTGAAGAGAAAAAAAAAAAAAGAAAAAAAAAGAAAAAAGATGAGACAAGGATCTGCCTGCATGTATTCACAATTTCTGTAGAGCACACAATGTCTTTCCAATTTCCAACAGTTAATGGGATGTGGCATTTTTTCTCTGGCAGCCCTAGCCATCAGTATCCAGACAAACAGATCTAGCCCCATGCTTCACTCCCCATCTTCCTTGATGAAGAGGAAGCAACACAATCTAACAAGGTCCTGGAGAGACGAAAGAAAGAAATAGCTGAATTCTGCCTCTCCTAGGCTGTGGTTGAGAGGGCAAGACAGGTAAAATTCATCAGGCCACATCTGTGAGATCGAAATCTAGCTCTCATCTGTCTTGGAAGGGTTGACTCTGACAGTTTCTCTCTGTGTTGGCCTCTGTGTGTATTTTACTTGACCATGCTTTATTTTATTTTGTTTTATTTACTCTACTCTCCCCCTCTTATTTGTGAAAGTTCACAATGAATTTAAGACAGCTATCCAGCTCAGATTTACAGCTGCATGGAAATTAAGATTGTTACTATTTATAGTCATCTCAAGTTTGTTTCATCTGCCTACACAATCAATTAAATTCAGCTCCAGCTAATTTTGCAATCAGCCCAAGAAAAATGTCTCTGGCATAATAGCTTGTTTTCTCCTTCTTCTCCCTGGAGCTATAAAAAATTCTGTTCCCCTTCCTTATCCAAGTTCTACACCTAAGCACAGTGCTAACTGGACTCATCCTCCATGTCTTTTGCCTCTTAGCATCTTCTTCCTGGCTGACTTAACAGAAGAGCATTTACTTTGCATGATGGAGATTTTTTCCTCCTCTCCAGTGGAGGTTTGGAAGGAATACTCCATCGTTTATTTTTCCATCAGCTAATTGCAAATATTGAAAGCGTCTAGACAAGGGGAAAATAGCTTTATAAATCATCAGCAAAAGGAATTTCAATGTTATCTTAAATCCCACACAAGTACTTTTTAAAGATGTTCGGTAAATACATATTTGTATGCAGAAAATTTATCCTAACCTGGAACTCAGGTTGAGTGCACATCAGGAATTTAAATGCATAGGGCAGAGAATCACAGAACAAGGATGTAATAACTGTCCTGCAAACAGGCAATAAAACACAGTGGATTAAAACTGAAGGTGTAGTGAAGAATTTGAGGCAACTCTTCATTTTCTCATTATCGAAGTCTTGGTCTTCAGCAAAGTCTTGATCATCACACCTGAGCTAGGCCAGGACTAAAAGGGCAGTGTAAACTCTGAGTGCCACTGTGTCTTTGATCATTATTCAAACAGTAAAGGCAAGGGAAAAGAAGGACAGGAAAGACTCCATAGCCTTCCAAATGGATAGTGGTACACACTGGTATCTCACAATTGGTTCAAGTGGTATTGCTTGTGGAGAATCATTAGGAGTCTTTGAATATCAACCTGGCACTAGAAATCCTATCAGAGTCACAAAGTGGAGGTGTGTCTCCTCAAGCTCCAATGGTGACAAGACACTATGAGGGCAAACTTGCAATCCTACCTAGTACATCATGTCAATATAACCAGTAGGGCTCACAAGGTGTCTTCTAGTCCATCTTCTCCTATATGGTAGGATCAGAAATGTTTAAATCAGTCCTGACAAGTTCTGCATAAACCTGTACTTTAAAACCTCCAGCTGTGAATGTATTGCTCCCTCTTATCCTGAGCACTAAAACATAGCCTGTGGCTACAGACATAAGTTGAGTCGTAAGCCCAGGACTTTGCATACTTTTTCCTGGAAGTTAGCTTCCAGAGGGCCATGGACTGAAAGCATTGCCCTTTGGGAGTCCAGTCTCAAAGGATCTCTTAACTCCAACATGAGATGCCTGTGTTTTTTCAATAATTCTACATGCTCAAGACAACTTATTTACAGAAAGAAAAATACCGTTTGTCCTTCTGGGATAAACTATTTACTCAGTCCCTTTAAAACTGTCACATCTCTTCCAAAATGCTAGAGGTTTGGTTTTTTTTTTTAGTTTCTTGCTTAGCAGGAGACAGAATGTCTTGAAGAGAAAGGAACATATGTGTTATGTACATAGTGGCATGGAGGGATAAGGTGTTTCCCTTCGAGAGGCAACAGCCTCAGGAATA
>NW_008582659.1:0-15090 GCF_000691845.1 Merops nubicus | reverse complement strand
TCTTTCCCTTTCAGTTAATGCTGACCATTTGGCCAACATAGAAGGATATTATCATCAACAGGCAAACCAACAGCCAAAGTCCTCCCTCCACTTTTAAATCAAACACCAGAGATCCAAGATGCCGGACCCCTAGAGGGAGGAATAAGTTAATGAACTCACTCACAACACAGGATGTGCAGAAAGGAGCAAGCTGGCCATGGATCCAAGCCATGGGATATGGTATTAGCCAGGCCATGA
The DNA here is from genome assembly GCF_000691845.1 of Merops nubicus. Taxonomy (NCBI): domain Eukaryota; kingdom Metazoa; phylum Chordata; class Aves; order Coraciiformes; family Meropidae; genus Merops; species Merops nubicus. Next base: position 14,853 of record NW_008582659.1, on the reverse strand, counting down.
GTCCCAGATAGAAATTCATGATCTTCTTGTGCCATCCTGGAAATTCCACTTCCTATGAAGACCCGGGGAGCCCTTTCAATAGCCAGAATCCCCACACAGCACATACAGTGTATAAACAAACCTCCCAACCCCACCACAAGCAGGGTCAGCTCTTATAGAAGTGACCTCTTGCCCCACCTCCAAGTTAATGTGGAAGGCGGGTGCACTTGGTGGTGATCTTCTAATCAGTTCCCACCCAAGGCTGGACAGACCTTGGGTGAAAACCAATCAGGAGGGTCTTTCTTGCCTGGTTGTGGACATCGTCCATATGCCAACCCTCATTCAGGGCTGGGGGTTTAAACCCCAGCACTTCAGATCGCTGTTTGAGTTTGGTAGAGTTGAAGGCAAAATATGTAGATAAGGGTGGAGGAGAGGCTGTGAGACTATGGAGCACAGGGTACAGAAGAGTGATATGTGTTAATAGCATATAAGAAAAGTTTTAAAAGAATGAAACCTTTCACTGATGGTCTAAAGCAGTGTCCACTACTAACCCACCTATGATGCATCCCTGCCTGTTTTGGTGTCTTGTCTCTTTTTTCAGTTCCTGCCATCCTTGAACTGTGGTCCACATGTGGCTGAAGACACACAAGGCCATTGTGAATTATCTTTTTCCTTTAAGGTTTAATAAGGTACATCGTGGTTTGCAAATGTTTCAGAAATTGTTTAATTTGTTTGTCTAAAACCACATTACCCTTTCCTTCCCTTTCCTGATCCTTTATGGAACTGGGGATCTCTTTGGTTTCTCTGGAATCAGGATCATGTCTTTGCCATATCCTGCAAAGTTCTGCCTTTACTAGGTACCAGTGCTAAATAATGCTGTACGAACTATGACTTCTTCTGGGTAATAGTAAGCAGGAGTGTAATGGTTTGAAACCTGCTGCCCCTGGTGGGTGGAGATCTGAAACCCTAAACCAGCTACAAGCCTGAATGAAAGGGGCGTACACCTGTCCTATTCCCACTCCCCTTTTCCTGTCTTCGGGACTTCCTGCCAAGGTCTATAAAAGGGGCGAGGAAGGCATGCCTCTTCCTCTTCTTCCTCTTCTTCCTCTTGCTCCTTTGACCTTGCACCTGGGCACACGCTGCTCTGCTGCTCCCTGTGCTACACGTGGCCGTGGCCATCTTGGAGACCTGGGCCTGATCTACAGACTCTTCCCTGCCTCCATCCACATCCAAGGATTGTGCATTCAGCTTCAATCCACCTCAATCCAGCGAGATCCAGCACCGGGGAGCCTCAGCACAGCATTTGGGTTTTGTATATTTGGAAGTTTAATCTTCCTTACCTCGTTGTTCCTACAACCCCCCTTCCCTGTTAAACCCCTACCCTTCTTCCTTTCTGTACCCTGTTAAACCCCTTCCCTTCTTCCTTTCTGATCCCTGTTAAATAATATATTTCATTTTGTTAATCTTCAATTTGGTGCAAGGTTTTCATTACCCCTGCCTTCCTTATTTACCTCTCTATCTGGGAAACTGAGGGATAAGGGAGGTGGGACACAGTTTTGCCTTCTAACCGGGACAGAACAAGGAGCAAACACATTTTATTCCCCAGCTCTGCAGGCTCCCAGAAACAGCCATCACTCATCAGACATCTGCAGCAGCTGTCCTTCCTGCTAGGCTTTATTCCAAGAAGTGACAGCTAAGTCCCAGCCCTTAAAACCTTTGAATTTCAGACGTAGTTGATACTAACCTCCATACCTATAATGAGCCAGATGGAAGTTTCTGACCCTTGAGAAAAGACAGATTATGATGCCGGTTAAATCTGAAGACATAGCTGTAGCCCATCTTTTACACTTGGGATATTTTCTCACTGTGTGGAGAGAGATACATGCTGAGATCTGAGGACCACTCCTATCACAAACTTGTGCTGCTGCTAGATTTGGAAGTTAAGGCAACACATGAATGGAAGAAACCATGTAAGCTGAAGGAAGCAACAGGAGTTAGTGGGGACTTTGTGGCATTCTTGGATGAGGACAGGAGGTTTTGGCTGCTGCTTCCCTGACAATGAGCTGGTAATTTGGCTGCTGGCCTCATTTCTGTGACATTGTGTTTATAGAGGTTGCTATAGGAGTACTGCAAGTTCTTTTGAGTTACAATTGCTTCAGATCTGCCACTAACACATTATAAAGACTGTGGTAGACAAACTCCCTGGCAGACATCTGTGGAAGGTGGAAGATGGAAGAAGTCAGAATTTTCTGCTTTGCATCTCAGAGTAGTTTCCAAGCACCATTCCACTAAATCCCAGTGTCCCCCAACCTCCCACCCCTAGCTGTTCACTCCCTTTGTCCTTCTTCATGACAGGGAAGAAATATGCCCTACACAGCAACATAAAGGGCTCAGAGCATGGACGTCAACAGCGGTGGTGGTATGACATGGAAGGAGTCATGGTTCAGAGGCTGGACTGAGCAGTCAAGGCTGCATGGTGCCACAGGAACTCTTACAGCTGGTGTATCCAGCACCATCTGTTTTATCAAACTGCAGGCTCAGCTGCTGGGAGCCTCTGAACCCTGTTTTACCTCTGCCTCACACTTTATCTTGCCCTTTACAGTTGGATAAAGAGTATTAAAACCAGCTATAAAAGCAGGGGGAGATGTAGAACTCATATTTCATTGTCCCAGAATAACAGTCCTGCGCAGAGCCACCAGAACTTTTCTTATCCATTTATATGGTCATGGGCATTATCAGACACAACACACTTGGCATTGCTCCTTTGACTTTAACCAGAAGACCAATCTGGTTAAACATCTTCAAAATCCACAAGGCAAAAGGAAGTTGTTCCTAGCCTGGTGGAAGAAGTTGATGAAAGGACTTTCCATGACTGCATACATAATCCTTGCTGGTTTGCATTAAAAATCTTTGATGTTGATTTTCCTTGATCTTTTCACAAGTTCAGTCCAGCTCAGAGAAACCTGCCATCTCTGGAACCCAACTTCTGAGACAACACCAAATACTAGGTTTGATAAGTCAGGAAACCTACACAGCAGATTTGTGAGGCTCTATTATTACAAAGTCTGTTGTTTGGCTTTTTACTGTCTAAACTAGTCAGACCGTTTCTTTCAGCAGGAGAAGGGAGAGAAGGTCAGGTGAAGTGATGTTAACAAGTCACCTGAGACAAAGACTTCTTTGGCTGATGAGCCTTAACTGACTTGGCTTGCCTATGTCTAACAACCTTGTAGATTAAGCCAGGATAAGCCTGCTTAACTCTTGAATGAAAGACTTCTGAGAAGAACTATGCTGAAGTTTCTGAACTATCTTGGCATTTGTGTAGCACACTTTAAACTCTATGAGGAATCTAAAGCACACTTTTCACAAGGGCTGAATATGTGCTTCCAATCCCTGGCTAGTTTGCTAATGCGGTAACTTCTGTCCCCTTCAATTTCCCATGTAGTTTGATCTTGATACAACATCCTGTTTCACTTCCTGCTCTGGCGCACGATGAGCATTTATCTCTGCTGTACAAGAGCTGCTGCTTCCCACACTGAAGATAGCTGCATGATCCTTACAGATAACATTTCAGGATGAAATGCAGCTACCTTCACGTGACCACACATCTGCCTAGCTTCATCTACGTCCAGGACACTCAAGACATGGAACAATGAGGTTTGAAAGAGAATAACAGTGCTTTGGTTAAAAAGTTGCAAAGGATCATGGATAATTCCTGTTCCGTTTCCACAGGTTCATTTTGCTTGTAGAAACTCTGCTCTTAGCTGAGATACTGCCCCCTGTTAGCAGGGATCTGTTTCTAGCATTTCTGTATTTCCTCCAATTTTACATACCACCATAACCTTCTTAAGACACCCATCTCAGGAGAGGAATATCCACCAGAAGGTGATCCAGAAAAGAAGACAGCAGTCAGTCAGACCTCTCCCACGGTACTCATCAAGGCAGATGGATCAGCTCATTCACGTGCCTGAAGAAGACCATGTGACAAAACTTAAATAATAATAATTAAAAAATTAAAATTGACTGGCTACTACAGCCCGTGACAGAGGGTGATAAACTTTGCACGAAGTCCTCAAGGCCCTCAGGGACTTAGCCAGCTCTGCTGCAACAGACTGAGCAGGAAGGAGGGTTAAAGAGCTCAGTTTTCCCAGGAGGGATTTGTTACATACCTCTATCATTTCTTTCAAAGCTTTCTTTGCTCTACCTGGTGCAGGCATTGGATATGGGCCAGGTGCCCTTTGCACCCCTGGATGTGAATCAGCCAGGAGCTGGGGGAAGCCGAAACTGCCATACAAGCAGAGCTGCCAATGTGCTAAGCTGAGCTGCCAGTGTCAGCCCCGAGGATGAAGGTTATTCTTCTAGTGGGTTTTTTTTGCCAGCTGGCACAGCCTCCCTCTTCTTCCTTCACACAAGCATTGCCTGATTCCCCCTCCCTCTCCACGGTATTTTGCCTTTGAAGTCACTTCATCAAGAAATTCTTCCTCTGTCAGAATTAATCTTCCACCTGCCAGGCCATGAATAGCCACCTTTTTGTGTGTCTGCAGCACGGTGCCAAAGAAAGGGAGCAAAAGGGAGTAAAAGTAAGTCTGGCTGAGGTAAATGGAACAAAGGATCACCAAGAAATCCTACTGATACTTTTAACTCTAAAGCAACACAAGGTACTTGCCCCTTCAAAGACAAGTCCCACACAGGGTTTTCTCTAACCTGGTTAGATTTCAGAAAGGTCTCCAAACCATAATCCTATGGCCAGATACCTACAGAGGAATTTTCCCCTGACTAAATCCATGGTGAGGTCAAATACCCAGGGTCCTGTATTAAGGGAACCTGAATACATATTTCATAGAAAGAGAAACATACCTGAACCAGGACCTTGGCTGTCCCAAGGGATGTCTTCTACGGTTCTTCACATGCAAGTTGACCTACAGTTCCTAGACATCTCTGATACTCATTGGGGTTCAGATTAATGCTTATTGGCTTGGCAAATCTGTTCCCATTATGCTGTATTCTTTCCTACAAAGCTGAACTATTTAAATATGAATTCTGAGGAATACCTGGATCATCTGGATATCTGATTGCCCTACAACCATGTAGGAGATATCTAAGAAACACTTTGGAATCATAGGGAAGCCCAACCCTTAGCTGGAGACCTTGACAAATTCAAAGCAGACTGAGTTAAAATCTAATGATATGGAGCATCTCCAAGGACATGTGGATCCAAGATGCTTCATAAGAAGTAGGAGTTGATCTAACACTTTCATTCTTTCGGTGAGTATCCTAGAGAAAAGACTGTTGATTTTTGTCCTACCATGGCTCCTAGCACAGTCTTTCATGGCTGCATATCTGAAGTATGACAAGACGTTTTCTTGGTATGTGGTCAGATGCCAAATTTCCTCTAACAGGTAAGATCAAGTGGTTGTATAAAACATTTAAAAAATGAGCTTGTCTAGAGGAAATCAGGAATAGGATGCTGAGCAATCCTGCATCAAGCCTACTAAGGTGGATACATAGAAATTTCAAGATCACAGCGCTTGCCCTGGATGAACTGGTGTCTTGATTCTTGCTCTCCCTTAGGTGTAGGCAGCAAGAAGTGAGGTACCTTTTAAAAGTCCAAAGATTTCTAATCACAAAGCAATGCTCTCTGGTGGTTGGAACACTGTGCCGGGATGCTGGGAAACTAGATCCTATTCCTCGTCAAATGGATAGTTTTGACTCTGAGAACCTGGTATTGCTTTTATTTCCCATTTTCACTCTTTGCCCTCCTCATCTGTAGAGACAGCTGGAAGAAAGACCTTGCCTTTGTATACATGTTATCACTGTACTATGAGAATAGAACAACTTTTGGGTGGGGTTTGTCTTTTGTCTTTTTTTTCAGAAGCCGCTCAAGGTTCTCTATGTTCTTTTAATATTAGTCCTGTCCCTTAATGACCCTTATCTTTGAGAGGATGGGAAGGTCAAAACATCCCCAAGCAGGAGAGATAATGGAGCACTAGACACAGAAATGTCAGACTGAGTCTCTTTCCCTCTCTCACTCCTACAACTCTTATGTAAAGACTGTTTCACAGGAAATGCTATCTTGGAAATTTGCCTCCTGATCCATTTTACATTTCTCCAAAACTATTTCACTGTATTGTTAAAAAGGATCTAATTCTAATGCTGCTCCTCTATGGTATAAACATAAAAACCTCATGCCTCCATTTTTTCTGTTTCTTTGAGACACAAATAAGGAGTCCTTCTAATGGTGTTCTGGTGGTGTAAAGTCAGGGTGGAGTAAAGGTTTGAATTACATCTGCGTGCACTCCTCAGGCTTCAGACTGGATGGGGGGCAGGAACTCAGGATTCATATGGCAAATTGAACTGAGAAGCAGGCTTTTATGGCTGAGTAATAAACTCATGAAAATTGGGGGTTTATTAACAAAAATGTTGTCAGACTTTTAACTTTAGTGGTGCTACTGGGCACTGCTATATGTAAAAAAGAAACCTTTCTGCACTTAAAAAATTTATTAGCTGTAATTCTGTTTTATTTTTTTTGCTTTCCACATATAGAATATGTGCTCGGGAAACAAGAGCACTTTATGTCCTGTGAAACCAGAGCTGGTTATTTTTTTTTTTTTCCCCCCCTACAAGATTTAAGTGTATTCTTTTTTAATACATGCTTTGTTTCTCAAGCTCTGGCATGTCTTAGAGTCCAACCCACTCCTGCAAAGTTCGATGGGATTGTTAGCTAATTTCAGTGCAGTGCTACAGCCAGTCTGGAAAGTCACTTGCTGACGAAAGGCACACACTGGAACGAATGGCTCAGACAGAAGGGGAGAGCCTTGTTCCCTTCTCTTTAAAACACAGCTCGCTCCATCCCTCCCATCAGCTTGTACTTTTGTCCAATTTAGATCAAGTCCTGCCAGCAAAAATTATGGAGGAGATCAACTGACTTTTACACAATTATGAATCAAGTAGTTTACCTCAGGGTCTCAGAAACAAGCTGTTCTCCAAGATTCACCCCACCCCACCCCGCCCCATTGCTTCTGCAAACTCTCCTCTGCCTCCATGGCTCTCCCAGTGGCCTGTGACAGTTGCCAATGGTTTGGAACAGAGACCAAACCACTTGCTCCTGCCCCAGGAGGTAACACCACCCCCTCCAAGAGCTTCCTCCTACAAACACATGCCTATGTTGCTAATTACTCTGGAGTAGGAAGTTTCCCTAAGTGAATTAACTTCATCTTTTGGAAAGAGACACCATCCTCTCCTCACTGCCCCCTCAGAAGCTGACAGCCTTTGCCAACCAGCAGTTTTCCCTTGATGAGGATGTTCTCTTTGTGTGGAACGAAAAAAGCACTGGGACATGTTTCTGCATGCTAGCTGTTCACCAGCAGCTTCTTGGCCACTGTTGGTTATAGCCAGCAAATGATAATTCCTGGCAAAACCAGTGCCACTGCTCTGAGGCCTCTCCTCCTGCATAAACCAGGCTGAACTTTTCTCTCCATGAGAAAAGTCTGTGATCATGGAGGGGCTGAGGGAGTCAGGGCAGCCTGCCCAGTGTTGAGAAAGCCAGCTTTGTCTCAGACCAGTGGTAACAAGCACCACAAGAGAGGAGAATAGCTCCCCTTGCTATGAACAGGACCCTATGCGTGGCATTATATCCCTGATTATGAAGAAACCTTTTGATTTGCTGTCAGGGGCCCACAGCACAGCCAGGAGGTCATCACCAGATTGGTCAGAGCAACTTCTGACTTCAGATTCCACAAAGAGCCTGAAACACATTGAAGCACACTCCTTGAGCCTTGTAGGCTCGCTCAGGTCCCTGTATGGAACAAATCAGCCTGAAGTAACACAGGCCACATTGAAGATCTGCAAGCCATTACCCATAATGATTATTCAGAAAGGCAGCTGGCACTAAAACCTTCTTCCCCCTCCTCCAGTCTAAATCTCTCCCCCTTCCTTTTTCTGTAACTCCCTTGTGCTTTCAAGCAACAAAGAGCATCTGAGGATTGTTTCCCCTTTTGTTGTGAGTCATCAGAAATCAGTTCATGAGCAAGGCTTGGTGGAGCCACCAGGAAATGCTAGCAGGAGGCAGGGAGCAGAGAGCAAGCTAGTCCCACCCAGCTGTGCCCATCCTCCTCCTTATGGAAGCATGCAGCTGGTTGGGATGGGAGAACATGGAGGCAAACACATGGGGAGACAGGGACCATGAAGATATCTCTGTTCCACTTTGCTGACACAATTAAGAAGGAGGGTGAGCACTCCCAAGAGTAAAAACACTTCCCCTTACCCAAGAAAAGTATGGCTGGTGTAATGTCCAAGGTCTTGCAATTGCCTTCTGCTGTGAAAACATCTCAGATCCCTTGCTCTCCTTTCCCCAGATGGGAAGTACTCGCTTGCTGACACCTGCCTCCCGAATCATTTCTTGTTCATTGCATTTGCAATAGAAAATATATTCCTTTACCATTAAAACAAGAACATGGCTGAATGCATTTGGAAATCTTTACTTCTACTACTGTAGTGCCATATGCACAACGATATGCAAGAACAAAAGCAACACAAAGCTTGAGGGAGCAGAATCTTTGGTTGGGGGTGGTGCAGAGTACAGAAAAGCCTGCAGAAATGTTTGACTGCACCTTTGACTGAGAGAATGAAGAACTCTTCTCCAGGGCTTGTTAGAACTGTAACTGTCTAATTTAGAAGAGCAGGATAGGATGAATATTTTATGAGGGTATTTCCACAGGGCTGTTAACATTTAGAAAACAAAAGACATCCGTGATTCATTTTCCTTCTCACAGGGGGTAAATGAGTTAACAGATGTAACAGGGGAATTAAAAAGGGATGCTCCCAGCAGTGAGAACACTGTTGCCTTCAACAGGTACTTGGAAAACTGGGATCATTGAGGTACATGCAGCACCTGTAGCATGAGGTGGGTCTAGGGTAGAGCTTGGAACTGATTCAAACTTGTTTTCTGCTCCAGAGTCCCCGGGTAAGTGCTGGTGGTCCCAGTCCTAGGACTCAGGTTTCTAAACACGTTTAACAATCCATGGCTGTGCGACCTTTCTCTCAGAAGGTGAAGGAAATCTGCCATCCATCTCCTGATCTACTTAGATGGTAACTCCTGGGCTGCCGTCAGCATGGCCCAGCTCATCATGACCTGACTCCAGGTACTTCCCCAGATGCCCATCCCGCAGAGGAGGCATGAAGCTGTATTTCAGGGAGAGCCCTGACCACACCAAAAGAGGGAGCAGACAGCCCTGTTCACAACAGCTGCAGTCTCTCTGCAGGGTTGTGGGGCAGGGGGTTAGCACTGATGGAGATGCAAAACGGTGCTGCCTCTCCCACCTCCTGCTGCAATGCGTCGGCCCCTCTGCAGCACATCCTGTCAGCCCTGTGGTAGGTCAGTTGGGCAAAGAAAAGTTTCCTTTCCACAGGGAGGTGTGCTTCTCCTGAACAGGCAGCCTTAGGCACTTTGCCCTATCCTGCCAACTCCATTAGCCTACGTAACTGTCCTGAAATTTGTCCAAACGTTTGAATAGGTTCGTCCACCCTGTGCCTGTGCCTGCTGCATTGTTAGTGAGTGACTGAGCATGGCATGCTCTCTCTTGCTCCTGACTGCTCAGATGCCTTACACAGAGCCTGCAGACAGCCTGCTTAGGCTTTTTTTTTTTTTTTTTTTTTTTTTTTTTTTTTTTTTTTTTTTTTGTAATTTGTGCTCCAGGCAACGCTGTCTACCAGCCTCTGTCATGGATGAACATCCAGCTTCAGTTTACAATGTACAGATTACAAAAAAAATATCCAGCTAGCCATACCCCTGGAGGTTGTTTCTTTTACATACATACAAGCACACCCCCCCATGCACTTCTTATGTAGACGCTTAGATGTGCATATAATACAACACAGTGCTATAAAAATAATACTAACACTCCAGATGAGGCACATTGTCAGCTCCAACCCTGGACTGATGACTAGCATTTCAAGCCCCACTTTTGCTAAGCCATGCCATGCAAGGTACCTTCAAGAGTATGTGCCCACTGCTGTAGTGCATTTCCAAAAATAAGTAGGAGCCAGATGCACTAAAGAGCTCTGAAGAAACTGAGGAATGTTTTTTCCTAGTCCTTCCTCCACATTTTGCCTCCTTGTTCAGAAGTTCACATCCAGCAAGAGCTGAAAAACCTGTTCTTGCAGTCTTCTCAAGAGAACCACATCAAAGCAGAACAGCGAGATGATGACCAGATATACTGGTGCAACCCTAATCCTTTCCAATCTCTAGGCTTCCCCTCTCTCCTTCTAAACCTAACCACAGCTCTCTGCTGTGGGGCCAATACTGCTTATCCCTATTTTAATCCTATTTTGGCAATCTATTACTACTAGTTCTAAAATATACACTGGGGACTAAACACAGATCACAGGCAGGATGGGGCTTTTTGAATTGGTAGCAGAAGACAGACAAGAGACAGAGTCCAGGTCTAAAGCGAGGCAAGTCCTTCTTATGATTGCACTCTGTGTCTGGAGTGCACTTCATATTTCAGCAGGGCTCACACACCTGTCTGTGCTGGCCTCTGCTTTGTTCTTCTCCTGGAGAAAGTGGAATATTCAGGCTCAGTACCTGTTCTGACATGATTCTCTGCAGTGATTTTTTGCAGGCAGCTCTGTTCTGATGCTGGAGCTCCTTCCATGCCTGAGGGCCTAAAATCACAGCAAAAGTGTCATCATATCATGTCATAACACCAGTGTCTGCCAATCTCCCTGGTGCCTGTACCTGAAAGCCAAAATAATGCCAGCTTGCTAGTTAAATATCCCAAACTCGCTTGGAACTCTGTTACTTCTTCAGGGAGTAAAATTACCCTGGACTCCCTCTCCCCTACAGCCACCTCCTTGTGACACTTTCTGTGCCCAGCCCTGACAGAAAACTCAGCCCAGAAACAGATTTTAGTTATGTTCTGGAGTATAATGGTGAGAGAGCCTGGGCCTATCTCATGCCTTATGCTGGTCCCAACTACCTATGCATGACCTCCTCAACATCCTCGTAACTTCAGGAAACCAAAAACAGGAAAGTTTTCTTGGCTCCTTCCTAAGGGATTATGATATCACCTGGAGTAGAGCAGAAGAAAATATGCAGGCAAATGACTGAAAGTCATGCTGATGGTGATCTGCTAACACAGAGATGAAGAGCATGCCACATCTCAGCCAGCTGCCTGGCACACACGCCTATGGAAAATACAGAGGTAGCCTCCAAGTCTTTGTGCTTGGATTGCACGGGTGGAATGCATGCAGCCTGCTTCTACATCCTGTGAAAGCAAAACATGGGGAAACACCAAAAATCTTGGGTTCAGACTCTCTCAAATATTTATTAGGCTAGTGATTGAGGGGCAAGGGGAAGAGGACCAAATATGAACCAGAGAAATGCAAAAAGAAAATCTCTGGGCAGTTGATCCGTTTTGTGGCTTTGAAACAAACACAAATCTCTTTGTTTCTGAACAGACTCATCTGTGAAAGGGGAATAAAAATGCTAAGTTAAGATTGTTGATTTTATTTAGTGAAGAAAACAACTACATGTGGTACAAAAAGACCGTGTTTGTACTAATAGTTGCACTGATATTTGCAGTGATATTTGTACTGATATTAGAATGTATTATTTCACACTAATTGTCAGGAATTAATCTGGATGGCGTGTGTTGGAATAAATTAGGAGCCTCAGAAAGGATTATTTCAACAAAACCTCACATAGATGACTAAATGACATGCAATAGCAATCTACTGAAGACAAAGGTGAGTGGCTCTCTTTGGGTTGGAATGCCTTCAGCTTTTTCCCAGAGATATACCAAGAATGAAGTGGCTAAGATATTTCAGCTTCTGTTCCAGTTCTTTTTATAGGGTGAGATCCTTTTATTATTTGGCCTTGAGATGTCATCATTATTGAAAACATTACTGAGTGATGCTCATGAAAATGAGAGAGCATCAGGATTTGTTAAGGACAGGCCTAAAATGGAGTGCTGAGCACTTCTTTCCTAGAGCCAGTTCTGCTGAAGCAACGTACTTCTGGCTCACAAAATGTATCATACACAAGTGAAAACTCACCCTCAGCTCCACATTTCCCTGTTGTGATTTACTGCTCTCCATAATATTCTGTGGTTGAGTTTTCAAGGCCACTGATGCATAAAAAACATCTTCAGCCCTGAACTTCCCTGGAGTACAGTCTGCTGTTTACTTAAATATACAAAAAGATGTAGTTATATATGTGTTTATATACATGTATACATGTATGCATAAACATGTATATATGCAGCGTGCACTTTTCCAAAGGTCTCACACCTTTGTTAATTATCTGTATGGCACAATTAATTAAATAATTGTTTGGAAATTCCAGTAGCATTAGGCGAATGATTCCAGCAGGAACTTAGCCAGACAGACAATTTCAGAATCTTCTCTCCATGGCTTTGTCATTATGGAAAACAACATTTTTTTCAAAAAACTTTTATAGAACAGATGGCTCATGTGAAATACTTGAAATTCCACCAAATGAGAGCTGATAAAAACAGATAGCTTCACAGAACCTGGTGGGTGCTAGGTAACGTGCAGCGGAAATAAAGTGTGTGTGAGGCTGACACTGCTAGTGGTTATTGCTTTGGGTTTTTGCTCTGTCCCTTGTATGATTTGCTTTTTAACTCAGATTAGGCATTTTCACTATACTGTACTGTACTGGATATAAGATAAAACACACAAGTCTTTCTATTTCATTATTTTCTTTTTCAATATCCATTATTTTCATTATTCTACTTCCTCGTAAGTCTTACTAATCATCACAAACTTCCTTATCCATTCAGACAGCACAAGGTGACACTCACTGCAAGCAGTTTAGTAAAAGGGGATGCCCTACCAGTTCCTGTGATTGAAAAAGGGAGTAGAGCATGACATATTCCTCTGAAACTGGGACTCTGCAGGATTTAAGGGAAGAAGGACAGAGGAATTTTCTTTAAGGAGCTTCTCTCTAGGGATAAAAGAGGACAGGTCTGGGTCAAGACTGACATTTTATTGATTTTCTTTCTCTTAACTATAATTTTTCTAGGTAATTCTAACAGTCTGGTCACTACTTTTTCAGTCTGGAATGTACTTTTAGAACTTCTGAAGGCCAAAATAGAGGGAAAATATTTCAGTTTCTTTCAAAACAACAATTTCAACCTGTCTAAAAATCTACACTTTATGAAGAGGAAAAAAAAAAAAAAAACAAAAAAAACCCCAAACAAACAAAAAAACCCAAACAAAAACAAACAAACAAACAAACAAACAAACAACCCCCCCCCCAAAAAAAAAAAAAAACAAAAAAACTAAAACCACACACACACAAAAACCAAAACTGATGTTTCTGTGTTGAACTGGTATGAAGCTGTGAGAATTTTTTTTTTGTTTTGAATTCCAAATTTGAAATTAACTTAAAAGACATGTAACTGTCACACTCCCATTTTTATACTCAGTTCATTTACCCATGCTGGACTGGTATCAACAACATGAACAGATACATTATAGGTGGAGAATCAATGTGGTTAGATTTTACTCTGGTAGTGTTCAAGAAATAGTTCTGCTTTTAGGGAACATTTTTCATTTAGAAACATCCCACAAAGGCACCAAGCAGCCAACAAGTAGCAATCTGTCCTAGACTAGGAAGTCAGTGTCAAGCAGTAATAGTTTTTGTCTGAATTAAGTGTTAACTTTTGATTTTTGATCTAGTAAATATAAAGCTCATCAAGAGGGGTATCTTAAATACCTGCAGGAATGAACACTTGTAGGCACCTACATACAGACATTAAATGTCAATGTTCAAACATGCAAACTGGTCTCTCCAAAAGAGAAAATTCAGAGTGAAAATTAAGGGTTTGTTGGTGACTTTCTCTGGGCAATATTTAATGCTACCAACTGTAACATATATTACCTGTGCATTTCCTTTCTTAGTACCTCCATTGTTCTCCATGGGCCTTCTTTCAGAGTTCCTTCACAAAGTCCTGATTACTCCTACACATGGAGTCCTGAAGGACAGAGAAAACATGCTTTCAGAGGAGGGAGTTGAGCCTGTGACTCAGTTATCACCAAGTAACTCCTGAGTAACCTAGAGGTGAGTTCTCCTGGGAAAAGGATACCCACTTCGGTAAATTCCTTCTAGAGGGATTCATTACGGAATTCTTCTGATCTGCCCAGTTGCTAAGGGAGTTAATGAGGAAATGGGCAGAGGCAGGTTCTTCAATTGTGCCATGCTGCAGGAACATAACGTTTCCTTCTCCTCTGAAAAAATAATATAAATGGGATAGCCAGAGAGCTTTCTAGCCAGGATTTTACTTAACAAAATGTTTCCAAATGGAAAACAAGCACATCCACTGGGTAGCAGTAGGTATCATAGCGGTTTCCACTGCCGGTCACTTTCCAAAACCACATGAAATGTCCTTTGCCTCAGTAGATGGTGGCATGTGGACAAGTCTTCATAGACTCTGAATTGCACAAAATAGGCTGGAATCTCCTTTCCCCCTGGCACAGCAGGAAGGAACTAGATGTGGGTAAAGGGCTTCATAAATACTTCTCAAAGATCTGAAGACATCATCAGGACAACAGGGCTATTTTTTTTTCAGGTTTACCAGGGATGGAGATTAGGAATAACTAGGTGGGGAGATTTTTGCTGTTGCCAAAGAGCTTGGCCAGGGGAGCTGGAAAATGCACCAATTTAATGATGGATCTCGGGGCTGTCAGAGGGTATGTACAGAAAACGTTAATACTTTTCAAAACCTCCTTGCAGGAGACTTGAACTAAAAAAACAGCTGCCAAGGTCCTGACTGAGCAGATAAACCTGCTGCTAGACACATACATTGGTTGAAGGCTGCTGGGATACTCTACATAGAATTTAATGATTTGTGTTTT
>NW_008582658.1:18694-23357 GCF_000691845.1 Merops nubicus | reverse complement strand
TGATTGTTTGTTAGTCTCAAGTTCAGAGGCCGTTGGCGGAGCCCGCGGAGTCCTTGGAACATCATCGGGCTGCGTGCAGGGACCGGGGCTCTCGTTCTGTTTTGGTTTGGGTTTTTTTAAAACGAAATCTGAATACGTGTAAAAATTATAGTGGAACCAAGGTGGAAAAACGACTTTTTCAGTCCCTTTCCCATAGGATAATGACAGCGTGTGGTGCTGCTTTTTTCCCCTCCAGTGGGTGTGTGCCCTTCTAGGTGACCTTTTCACTCACAGGAGGGTTATCTAAAGACTTCTGCACTGCTGTTCCTGGACAGCTTGGTTTGGCTTTGTTTTACTTACGAGTCTCATGCTCCAGTCAGTTCCTATTTTTGCTGGGTGATTTTTGAGGTCGCTTAGGGTTTTTTCTGTGTGTCACTAACTTGTTTACTATTTAATTTTGGCATTCAGTGTTTTTTAGTCAAAATAGTGTCTTATGTTAGAATAAAAAAATTCGGCAAAAAAAAATTCAAACTGCAACTAACCACTTACCATCTTAATCAGCCTGTTCAGTTTTCATTCTTGCTTACTAGCTATTCAGTAAAGACTTTACTAATTTTGAGGACATGCAAATTCTCAATTTGTATTGTAAAGCAAAGTTATGGTTTTGTAAATCTAAAAAGGCCTTTAAAACCAACAACTTTTTGGTCTTTTATATCACAAAGAAAAGAAGGAAAATTAAACGCTGTTTGATTTTTGGTGGAGGGAAGGGTTATGCATTTATGCTTTTTTTTTTTTTTTTTTAATTCCCTCTCTCTTCCTTTAAAAGAAAAGACCTGGAGCACGTGTTGTGGTTTAGCCAGTGTGTAGCAGTAGGTACAAGTAGGAGTTTGTTTTCTCTGACTCCCGTGGTCACCAGATTTCTGAGATGAAGCATATCTGCAGATCACGTTACCTGAAATCTCAAATAAACTGGCCGAGCCCGAGTTGCAGTTCCCCTGCTCCAGAATGGAAATACTGTTTATTGTATGGAGGCTGGTGGCGTCACCGGGGCTGTCACTGCTAACGTTGTACAGGGTGATGGCAGCCGTGGCGGGTGCCAGGCTGTGCAGTGCAGGTGCTTTGCCCTGGGCTGGCTGGGCTGCTGTGGAGCCACACTGGGGCCGTGCCGGTGGCTCCTGCCCTTCCCCGGGGCAGCTGCCTGTTCCCAGCACCTCCTCCTCTCCTCCAGGGACGGTCACCGGTGCGCTGCGGGCGCCAGGCGGCGGCGAGCACGGGCAGGGGGTGGAAGCCACCTGCACTGGCAGCAGCAGGAGCCCAGCTCAGCTGCAGGTACTCCTGAAACTGCACCCCGAGGGTGAGCTTTGAAGGTACAGCTCGGGCACACCTGATGACTAGGTGTTGCCACAGGGCCTCGCCCGGACCTCTGCTGCTTTCTGTCAGGTCTGCCAGCGGCCCAGAGGAGCTCTGCACGGCCCAGAGGAGCTCTGTGATGCAGCAGTGGCAGCAAAACAGCTCTGCCAGAAAGCTGCGACCTGTTGCCAGAGCCATGGAGGAGGGGAGAGGGGTAAAATACATGGGGGTGTTGCAGTGGAGGAAGGGGGAGTTTGGCACAGCATCCAAGTAATTTGTGTAGGAGGGCTTACTGATGGAAGGTGTCAGGGCAAATGTTATACAGATCTTACTTACCAGCCTCTGAGTTGGGCTCTTAGGTTATTTCTGAGGAAGGTCTTGTCTAGTCAAGCCTACAGACAGCACGGGTTAAGGGGACAGAGGAACCTGATCTGGGAACCCAACAATTTAGAGATGTGTAGGTGCAGGTAATGCCCCCATCGGAGCTGTGTCACTGGTTGTAAAGCATTTCTAAAACCTGTTGACAGCATGATTTGGTTTTCCTTTCCATTTTTTTGAATGGGTAGACTCTGATTTAAGGTCTGCTTAGGGTCTGTCTGTGTTGACCCTTGCTCAGGCAAGCAATCCAGTATGTTTTGTGTTTTTCTGATGTAATAATTTCCAATAGTTGTGTCTGGGAAAACAAATTTGGTGCTTTGTAATGCAGAGTCTGTAGGCACGTGCAGGTACCTTTATACACATGGGAGGTGCAGCCAGGTATATCCTCCTGTTTGTGTTTTCCTCCTGTACACACCAAAGAGCTCAGCTTCAGGCACGGACTCCCCTCTGCCCTTCAGCTTTGGGGCTGAAATGTGGGGCAGGCAGCTGGAAGAGCTGACATTTTAAAGCTGCCAGAGTAAGATTTGAGAGAAGGCCGTAGGTGTGATAGAGTTACTGACAGTCTTATTACTTTGATGAGGCAAACCTACAGAAATAATTATCTGGATAGAAATTGCAGCATAGTGTATTGAAAAGCAGTAATTTCTGCACTGGAGGGTAATTATTTTTCCTTTCTATTCTCTTATTTGTGAATCTGAAGTATTTATCCTCTTGATTAGTTTTGGCTCCGTGGCATATTTTTTTTTAGTTTCCCATTCCTTTAACCTTCAGGGCATTTAAAAAAAACTTCTGACAACTAATTTCATGTTGTTCCAAGTGTAATGAAGACTTTGTTTCCTGCAGTGAGCAGTCTTAACCCCTTACTTCTAGTTAGTGATTGCATTATGTCGTGTCTCCCTAAGTCTTAACTTCTCACGCAGTGATAAAGATTTATTCTCAAGCCTTTTTTTACTTAGTTGCCTGGTTTTACCTTTCTGTGCAATATGCCAACGTCTTGCTTAGGATTTCAGACTAACTGCTTTGGAAAAGCTCCATTAGCTTTAGTGAAATGCGTCTGATTTAAATCAGTGGCACTAGAATTAACCCTGTAGGGTTTATGTTTATATCATTACATTTCCATTTCCTACTGCTGCTGCTTCATTTCTGCCCACTTTCTCAGGCTGAATAGTGTGGAATTAATTGCAGATAAAGTTCAGTGTCAGGGTTAGGGTGTTAGCAGCAGAGCTGGTGGCTGTGGTTGTTGTTGGCTTTGTTTTTTATCCAGCCTGCGTCATTGCAGGGTAGAATGGTTGTGAAATACATTGGCTGGAATATCAGCTACAGATCAGACCGGCTGTTTATGCCTGGTGAAAATCTCTCTGAGGCAATAGGTTATTGGATAGCGCGTTGCAACAGTGTTTTTCAGGCATCAAAGTGACAAGTGATCCTATTTCATACCAGTTAAAATTAAATATTTCATAGGGTAAATGAGCCACACTAAGAATCCACCTTGTAAATACATGCAAAAAATTTCTGTGGAAAACGACAGTTTAAGAAGCTCTTTTCTCAACGAGGAAATGTAGAGCACACATTCTTTCCTTGCTCCCTGTTAGGACGGTGCCTTTTAAAGGTGCTGTGTAAAAAGCCTGTTTAGAAGAAGTGTGCTGGTTGTGTTCTATATTCAGCGATGACGTGGCCAGGCTGGGATTGGGCAATGGCAGCTCTAGAGATACTCACACGTCAGGAGATGGAATTGCTGTGAGGAGCTGATGTGTGCTGAATGGGTAAGCAGGGAATGAGGGAAATGGAATTTCATGCTTTCTTGGAAGCATGAAAAAAATCTCCATAAACTGGAAAATAACGCAACGTGTTCCTTTTAGACATCCAAATAAATATTAGAAGCATTTGGAATGATACCTGTGTCAGACCCAGAGGGTGTGTTGCCCAGCCTCGTGCTGC
Organism: Merops nubicus; assembly: GCF_000691845.1. Taxonomy (NCBI): domain Eukaryota; kingdom Metazoa; phylum Chordata; class Aves; order Coraciiformes; family Meropidae; genus Merops; species Merops nubicus. The sequence goes on along the minus strand of NW_008582658.1, from coordinate 19,712 downwards.
CCTGGTGTGTTTTGGTGGACGTTCATCGAGTTCATTTGAAGGCTCAAGAGAGGCAGAAAGCCCTGCTGCTGCCAGGGTGGTTGAGCACAGTCCTCTGATGCACCCTGTCTGCAAAATCGGCTGCATCTGCTTCACCTACAGACTGTAATACTGGCATGTCCTAACGTTTGAGTATTTGGGTTTTGCAGTTTTAGTGCTCTGACAACGTGAGTGTGTGTTTGGGTGCTGGGGAGAAGATGATACATTTACGTATTTGAAACTGGAAAGTGTTTGAACAAAAATTCTTGCTGATAACTATTTGCTTGTAGTACTTGGGGAGACATAAAACCTCCCTCTCCTGAGTAAGTTGCTCTTGGTTCTTATTTATGTTAGTTTTACACAATTGTATTTGTTCTGGTTTGTGTGTTGGCAGCTTACGGTCATGTTTAATTGAATCTTAGGTTATCGGTGAGCTGATTTTTAGATGCCAGGAATGAACAGATAAAAACCTACAGTCAAGGTTATTCATTGAGATAATGGACTGTTATTAAACACTCGTATTGTAAGACTATGTTATGATGGGCTTCATAGCGAAAATGGAGTGATTTCTTAACCGAATTTTTGCTTTTAAAAGTTCAGTCTTTTCTTTTCCTTCCCTTTTTGACTGGTGCTGTTACAGTAGTACTCAGAGCTCCAGCCGAAGTGCAGCTTACACTGAACAAAGAGAAAAGCCCAAGCTCTGGATCTTTATCCAGGAAATCTCTGGCTTCTGCCAGTCGGGTGATTTGCTGGAGCTGAGATCTCTGTTCTTATTCCCTCGGGCGCTGAGGCAGTGCCAGTGGTGCTGGGGCACCCCGGATGGGGCACGCAGGGCACCCTTCTGGGGGTGTCTGGTGTTGGGGCGTGGCCGGGGAGGCTGCGCGGGGGCGCGGTGATCTGCCCCGTGGCACGGCCTCCCCTCCAGCAAAGGGCAGAGATGTGCCAGTCCTCACCCACCAGCCACCGTGCCTGGTTCTCCTGGGGAGATGGAGAGTATAGC
>NW_008582658.1:0-18663 GCF_000691845.1 Merops nubicus | reverse complement strand
GCTGAACCGTTCTCGTTTTTCAGACCGTAGCACTGCGAAGGAGAAGCGCTGCAGATTTTTCTCAATGCCTCTATAGCCAACTGATGTAACAATGGTACTAATATTGGGACGCAGACTGAACAGAGAGGAGAGCGGGATACGAGAGTCCCCTGCAACCAAGCGGAAGGTTTTTGAAATGGACCCAAAGTCCTTGTCAGGCCCTGAGTTTTTCGACTTCTCCTCGGGATCGTCCCACGCTGAAAGCATCCTCCAGATCTTCAATGAGTTCCGAGACAGCCGGCTGTTCACAGACGTGATCATCTGCGTGGAGGGAAGGGAGTTTCCCTGCCATCGAGCCGTCCTCTCGGCCTGCAGCAGCTACTTCAGAGCCATGTTCTGCAACGACCACAGGGAGAGCAGAGAGATGCTGGTGGAGATCAACGGCATTTTTGCTGAAGCCATGGATTGCTTTTTGCAGTATGTCTACACCGGCAAGGTGAAAATCACTACCGAGAACGTGCAGTATCTGTTTGAAACCTCGAGCCTCTTTCAGATCAGCGTTCTGCGTGACGCCTGTGCCAAGTTCCTGGAGGAGCAGCTGGACCCCTGCAACTGCCTGGGCATCCAGCGCTTTGCCGACACCCACTCGCTCAAAACGCTCTTCACCAAGTGCAGGAATTTTGCGCTGCAGACGTTTGAGGACGTGTCCCAGCACGAAGAATTCCTGGAGCTGGGGAAGGACGAGCTTATCGACTACATCTGCAGCGACGAGCTGGTGATCAGCAAGGAGGAGATGGTGTTCGAGGCCGTCATGCGCTGGGTGTACCGGGCCGTCGAGCTGCGCCGCCCGGTGCTGCACGAGATCCTGACGCACGTCAGGCTCCCCTTGTTACACCCCAACTACTTTGTTCAGACTGTGGAAGTGGACCAGCTGATCCAGAATTCCCCGGAGTGCTACCAGCTGCTGCACGAAGCCAGGCGATACCATATCCTTGGAAATGAGATGATGTCTCCCAGAACTAGGCCACGCAGGTGAGGGCTGTTTCTCTTTGTCCTTGGCTCTGCAGGAGGAGGGCAGCATTCAGTGTGCAGCTGCTGGATCTGCATGTGCCCAGAAAATAAAATAGCTTGCAGGTAATTTTATTTTGCATGCTGGAGCCACTACAGTTACACTTGTGTGCTTCCCCATGAAACGTGAAGCTCACACACGTTTTGAAAACCTGTGTGAGTGAGTCTTTGCACAGATCACTTCATTGCTATGAAATGTGCAACTCTTCAGGTAAGTGAAGCTATATTACCTTGCCAGGAAAATACTCTCTCAAGGCTAATATTTGCTAGGTGAGATCTTGAGTTATTTCATACAACAGCAGTGTCTTGAAAAGAGCTTACTGTGCTGTGGCAGATAAACCTTTCCATTTCCCAACCTTTTTTTCTTTTATAACAAAGTCAGGTGAGTGTACAGCACACCATGAAGCATGTGGATAGATATTCAGACCCTTCATTTACTACAGCACAAATACTTCACAGATGGAGTGCTACATGAGTTTGCAATAGACACTAGATGGCAGAACAACAGGTTCTTAACTGTAAAGAAACTAAACCTTGCATTTTTAAATCATTACAAAACAGTTCCTGAAGCATTTCATGCTTATTCTATGACATATTAATAATTCAGTATTGTTTCTACTTAATAATGTGTTACAGAAATAGGTGGCTGAAGTTGCAGGAAGAAATGAGTAAGAGTCTATTAGTGGCTTTTATGAGCAATGGTGGGGATGTTTTTTGGTTTGTTTTGTTCTGTTTTTTTCCTGAAAAATATCTTCCCAGTAAAAGCCTTACATCCACATGATAGTTAATGTGATAATTTATTGTTAGCTCAAACTGATTTAATTATAAAATCATGTGTTCCTTTAAGGTGATGCAATGATCTGGTCTGGACAAACAGTGTGTTTGGAGTTACTCCTCTTTGTTTACTCTTAATCATATGTGGTTGCAGTACAATGACTGTGCAGGGAACCTTTGGGGGTTTTATTTGGCTTGTGTTAGAGGCTTGCTGATGGGGGGCAGGAAATTCTTGGCAAGCATTTGCCCCATGAGTGAGTGGCTTTCTGATTTTCAATCCTGCTGTGAGAGAAGAAATTCTTCTTAAACTCCTTGCAGTCCTGCTGCCAGGTTTTCCAAGCTCTACACTGCCTTGGAGGGTCTCTGGAGACTTTGGTTCATGGCAGTTTGGAAACTGGTGCAGTGATAGTTTCTGAGGCTTTTCATACCCTGAGGCTGGACCTGAGGGAGGGACCATGGGAGTTCAGACCAGAGACCTCCTTGTTCCATGAGCAGGTTGGGGGGGGCTGTATCTTGTGGTGTTTGTTGTACATTTATTGCTCAATTTGATAAAGAGAGCAAATATACTCAGGCCTGAAGTTTTGTCCGAGTGCAGGCTGTGTATGCACTTGAGAACACAGTGTTGCACTGCACTTTGTAAATGCAGCATGGTGCCTCATGAAGGTGCTTTCTGAGCTGGGGAGGGGCAGGGGGTGTTGGATTGGGATTTTGTGGGTTCATTGGTTCTACTACTGAGTCTGTTGGGCTGCAGTGTGAATTTGAGTGGGCAGGAACACGAGAAATCATGTACAGAGAGAAAATCTGGCTGGCCTCCCAGCAGGAATTTTTTTCCCTTTTTTATATTACATTCATGGAATAGTTCTTTGTCATTTTGTTTCTGTTGCCTGTTTGTTTCTGTTGCCTATAGCAAAAAGAGATCATGTTTTTAAGCAGTTACCAGGTCCCCCTTGCCCCATGTTTTCACCACAGTGTTTCTGGAGGGCTTGGGGAGGGGAGGACGCTGGGGAGATCTCTTCCTTCTCTCTTGCCTTCCTCCAATTTCTGTTTTGTATAAACTGTTTCTAAAAGGAGACAGGCTGCAGGATCAGAGATTCCCACGCCCTTGTTTTTACTGAAATTTCTGGAAATCAATTGTGATCTCTTGCATGTACCTATGAGTGAAGTGGGTTCTAGCTGTTATTAAAAGGACAGCATGGATTGCAGTCTGCAGGTTTTTTCTTTCTGTCCTTTTGAAGCCAGTGAAGTGTTACCCAAAGTAAACAAAAGTTTAAACGTGGCGTAGCGGTTGCCTGCTTGCTCGTGTGCCACAAGGCATGGCTGACAAATGCAGAAGGTCTTTTGAAAGAGCTTTCCAGGTCTGTACTTGCAAGGACATAGTGACACCGTGAGGTTGTGGCTCAGGCTCCTCTGAAGCCTCTGTTGTCCCCTGCTGGCTGTGTCCCACAGCACATCTCCAGGAGAGATGAAGCAGTGAGCAGCAACACATCCCCATGTGCAGACCAGGCTGCTCCCACTGCATGCTTCCAATTGTCTTCAGATTCTCATGGACCTGAGACTTCTTTAATCACGTGTCTGTTAAGGTGTCTGACAGCAATACATGAGTGTTAGAAAGTGATTATTAGTTAGAAACTACTGCACTTATACATTTCAACACATCCTTCTTGGTTGCCTTTAGAAAGCTTTAACATAATCCCTTAATTTTCCCCCAAGGAGATGAGTTCTTGTTTGACTTTACATTTATGTCTGGCATCCCATTTACTACCCAAAAGTGAATTAGTCAGAGAGGGGGAAGTAGTGATTTGCCAGAATTTGTCTCCCAAACTTAAAATGTTGTAGACTGTAATCTCTTTGAGCTGCCTAAGCTTCCTCTGCCCTGCTGGTGCTCTGCTGGCTGACGTTTTCACCTCACCTGGAGGTCTGCTTCTGACTCAGGACCTCCTGGGGATGCACAGGATCATATGGCACTGTTGCTTGTCTCCCACTCTCCCTTTTCCTTTTTGTGCACCTCTTCCTAACAGGGGGGTGTCTCCTGGAACCTGTGCAGTGCTGGTTCTAGCTTGCCTCTCTTATTTCACTCAGGTTCTCCTGAGGGCTACAAGGCAGGCTTTCTGTACAGCTGGTGGAGGTCACAGCTTTCTCTGACCTCCAGTCCATCCACAGTGCTTCTCTGGGATTAGCCTTTACCTCTGGGGGGTTTTGTGCATCCCCACGTTGTTTGGGTTTGGTGTTTGTTTGTTTTTTAAACTGTTGTGGCCTCCCTCATCTCCAAAAACTCTTGGAACTAACCTTAAAACCTGCACAGTGCAAACACCTTTAAGGAGATGTGACAGGGAAAGTGTTTCTTATCTGAGGAAAGGTTATGGTTATATAGGTACTAAAATATTAGCAAAGCTTTCAGTTTTCTGTGGATTTGAAATACTGTACTAAATTAATACTTCTTCACAGAGCAAAGCTCCATCATAGCAATTCAGAAAGAGCTCTGATCAAAGATTTTTGGTTCATTTAGTTTTAAAATAAAGATTGGTAATCTAGTACAACAAGCTTTCCACTGAGTAAGTGGAGGCCTTAATTCTAATCTAGAAAGTAATAATAGACATAAATTTTGTACATGGTTAGCTGATGTGTCAGGACTTCCTTCTAAAGCACATTGCGAGATGAGCGTCTTGGTTCTAAGGAAATCCTCTCCCTGGGTGATGCTTTGCTGGTGCAGGAACTTCCCCTGTCTGACCCTTAGAGAGATTCTTTTCAGAGCTGTTCCTCAAAAGCAAACAACAGAAACAGTAAATGCATAGAGACCAGGAGTGAGCATGACTTCAAAGCTGAGCAGCTCAAGAGAGTGTTTCTTCTGGCTGGTTGAGGTGCTTCCTTAGATCCATGGCCACCCAGCACTGCCTTTGCCCATTTAAAATATTCAGAGTAGAAATATATATGGGGAGTTTCAACTGTGGGGTATGGTGGTAGAGGGGATAACTGGTTTTATTCCTGATGTTTCAAAAGAAGGAAAATGTCATCAGGTTTTTCAAGTTAATAAGTGCACAGGTTCACGTTAGGAAATGTGGGGACAGATGCTGCAACTTTTATCTTAAACACAGGCATAAATCTGGGCTGGTTTGGTTGGTTGTTCTGGAGAGAGGACTGCAGTGCTCAAGAGTGGCATGGATGAGATCCTGTTGGGATCAGAATTAAAGCACAACACAGTGAAGGGCTCACCAGAAATAAAATCAATCTTCCATTCAGTTTTAGTTAATTAATAGACAGCAGTCCTTGAAACAACTATGTCAGTGCAAAATCCTTTAATCTGAAAATGCCTTGAAAAAGAAAAGATTTTGACAAATGACTCCAAGAAATAATACATTTGAGGGGAGGAATAAGAGTTGATCATACTTTAATCTGCACGCCAAGGTTGGTGGTTTGGTTCTCTGCATCTCAATATGGATTAACATTTAATGAGCTCTGTAATTGCTGCAAATGTAGAATGTATAATGCAGAAGCATCAGGTTAGTAGAAGGAAGAGTTGTGGAATAGAATTTAAAGGCTTATTTGTGTATATTGCAGACTGTCTAATGCCTAAGCTTTTCACACTGAATTTTACTTGTTGACTTAGGCTTGAATTTTTCTTTTGGCATTCCCTAATGTTTTCTTCTACCACTACAGTTCTTTTTCACTTTTTTAACTGTGTGTTGGCTCTAAGGTCTGTTTCTTTTCCCTTATTTTGGTCACTGTATGCCTTCAGTTTTTTTTCTTCAGGAAATAACCTAAAATATTTTAAACTTTCTGAATATTTAAGCCATGTAAAGTACTAAGAATTTTCTAAACTTTGGGGAGGACGTGGCGACTGCTTTCTTCAGGGAACAATTTGCTCATCTCATTGTCTTGGGCCTTGCTTGAACTGTTCCTGGTGTCTCTACGTACACAGTCACAGGAAGAGCATTATTAGAGTAAGGCCTTTCTGTGGTGTTTAATTTGATTTTATGTAAAACGTGGTGCAGCTCAAGTCCAGGATGCCTGCCTGTGTGGTAATCTACTGTCTGATGAGACGGCTGCGAAGAGTGAAAACCTCTGCTTGCTAAGTGACTCTTGCTGTGTGTGAGGGTTTTTGTTATGTTTAAGTTAATGCTAATTAGGAAATTTTCCTTTTTTCACCCAGTGTTGAAGGCAGTGTTGTTGGGCCTCCGCCTACCAAGGAACGTCTTCCACATGTGAAGTTTTCTGTGCTCACTCTTTCAGATCCACTGGTTACTCCGAGGTGATCGTTGTCGTGGGGGGCTGCGAGCGCGTGGGAGGGTTCAATCTGCCCTACACGGAGTGCTACGATCCCGTCACGGGGGAGTGGAAGTCTCTGGCCAAGCTGCCCGAGTTCACCAAGTCGGAGTACGCCGTGTGCGCCCTGCGCAACGACATCCTCGTCTCGGGTGAGGGAAGCCTCACACCAGCCCCTCCTCCCTGCCCTCAGTGGCCTTTGGCTCTGTTGTGCCTTGGGGCTGCACGAGCCCGCTGCCCAGAAGCTCGGTGGAAAGTCCCTCTCTGACATAGATGGTGAACACCAGCCCCAGACCAAGCGCACTGAGACAAAAGTGTTCCCTGGGATTTTTGTTTGGTATTCATTGGCAGTTTTTACAGCTCATTCCAGGATTTCCTTTGCATTTAAAGAGATCAGCTTATGCTCCTTAAGTACACTGCTCTAAAGCAGAGTGGTGGCCTGATGGCAGCAGCACTTGGAAAAATTATGAGCAAAATATCCCAAGGCGTCTCCTCCCAGCAGCATTTCTCTGCTACAAAACGTGCTGTGTGCTGGCTAATAACCCATCTGCCTGGGAGCACCACATGGCACAGGGCTGGTGACTCGTGTCTATTGTACCTCTGCCTAGACTCCAGAAGAAAAACAGTTAAAGTTTCTTCTCATTGGGGGAATATGAAATGGAAACAAATTTAGCACCCGAGCTGGAGATCCATTTATACACCAGCCTTTCACAGTGAGATGAGCAACAGCTACAGTGTTTTCAACACCTTGCATTCAGTTTTTAGCTTAAATTACTTTTCAGTAAATTATAGGGTACAGCTGATGGCTTAGATGCCAAGTCCTGTGTGTTGGACTGAAGAAAGGGTCTCCTCAGGTGTGTGTAGGGTCTGTGTCATTTGGGCAAAGTGTAAATTTCTCGTTCAATAATGAACTTACTCAGACGAGCGTATTTTTGTTTTTAAAGGTGGAAGAATCAATAGCCGAGACGTTTGGATTTATAACTCTCAGCTTAATATTTGGATCAGAGTTGCCTCTTTAAATAAAGGCAGATGGCGTCATAAGATGGCTGTTCTTCTTGGTAAAGTAAGAGAAGTATATTTTTCTTTATAGTGAGGATGTTTGCTGTATATAAGAAAACAGTAGAGAAAAGATACGTGCATATATAGTATTACTTCGTGTTTCCTATCAAAAAACTTAGAAATATTTATTTTCAAATGGGGTAATATTTTAAACAATTAGGCTCTTTATCAGTCAGACACTATCTGTGGGCATAAAAATCACATTACCCCTCAGTTATTAATTTTTTGAGTGTGTTTTTTTTTTGTCATTGAAGGATCTTATCCCCGAGAAACAATTTTTTGGGTAACAAAGAGGTGTCTGGATTTGTGCTTTAAAAGTGATTGTCAAAAGTTAAACTGTTTATGCAGTTATTAACAGAAACTGGTACTGCTCTGAATGTCAGCTCTGTGCTCTTTTATTTAGTGTTGTCTGTTGAAATCAACCAAAAGCATGCTGTGGGGAAATGGGAGTGTTTTGCTGTACTTTGAAGTCATATATGCCTTACTGTAAAACCTGCAGTTGGGGTCAGCTGCCCTTGGGGATTCCCTTAATCACAGCTAGGGAAGGTGTGCATGTGGTGTCCTTGGGCTCCTTGGGGATGAGAATTGCAGCTGCAAGAGATGGACAGAAGAAAGACACAAATAATAAGCTGTGCTTTTTAAGTATGAGAGAAGCAACAGGTAGGTAGAGAAAAGATTACAGACTGAGAGCAAGAAATATTTTTGGAAGCAAGTAGGAAAAAAGCAAAACCCAGCAAAGCAAAGGTAAATTCAGGTGGAGTTTTGCTGCTGCCATTGCTGAATGTAATCTGTCAAAATAGAAATGCAGAGAAGTGCCTTTTGTAACAAATCCCATTTAAATAGGAAGTTTCTATCTCAGTATTAATACTGCCATGCTTTGGCCATGGGTTTGCAGTGTCATTCCACGTGTGACTGAATGGAACTCTCCAGGGAGTCTTTACCAATTATTTTTAGGCCGTATCCTTCTCCTCCCGTATATAAATTAAAAGTTTGAGGACAGCATCCCCCCACAAACTTAGCAAAGGAGGATTCTTGCAGCTTTAAATGGGATTTCATCTTTACATGCCGTAGCTGATGTAAGCATGAGGTGCTGATGGTTCCCCTGCTGGCACAGGTGTATGTCGTGGGAGGCTACGACGGGCAGAACCGCCTGAGCAGCGTGGAGTGCTACGACTCCTTCTCCAACCGCTGGACCGAGGTGGCTCCTCTCAAAGAGGCCGTGAGCTCCCCAGCAGTCACCAGCTGTGTTGGCAAGCTCTTCGTCATCGGCGGGGGTCCTGACGACAACACGTGCTCTGACAAGGTCAGCCCACTGGCTGGGGCTGCACTGCTGCCCGTGGTGCCGCTGGTTGAACAGCAGGTCACACGGGTTTTTTTGTGTGGAGTTACTGTCATAAAACAATGCAGAGCAGGAAATGCTGGCTCAATAATGTACAGTTACTGTGGTCTGTCTCAAGTTTTATGAATTCCCAAACCTGAGTGTTGGGCAAATAATCTTTAAGGTAGCATATATAGACATTATTGATCTATGGACCTATATTTATGCTGTTTTCTTGGTGAGATACAGCCCACCCAAGTATTGCTTCTCTGGCTCTCCTTGTATAACCTGTGTGGGCGTGCCAGGTTGTTATTTCAGTTAGGCTTTTAATCTGCAATTCATCTCTTTGTTTTCAGGTTCAGTCGTACGATCCCGATACTAACTCTTGGTTGCTCCGTGCAACTATCCCTATAGCAAAAAGATGTATCACAGCTGTGTCCCTGAACAACCTGATCTACGTGGCTGGTGGGCTCACCAAAGCCATATACTGCTATGATCCCGTGGAGGACTACTGGATGCATGTGCAGAATACATTCAGCAGACAGGTAATCAACACTGAAAGGCCTGCAGACACCTGAAAAGTGTCTTTTTGCATGAATGGCTTGACATGAAATGAGTATACCCTTGTCAGAATTGCATCTCTGATTCCTTTCTTGCTTCTTCACCTGTATAATTCAAAACCTCATGGAAGAGGTAGTTTCTAAACCAGCAGCTTTTCAGCTGAGTGTCCTGTTAGCAGCTGAGAGCAGTTGCTGTTGGGGACCAGCGCAGCAGTGTAATGGATGATGTTTTGGTTGTATAGAAGTTGACCTCTGGCCAGTTCTGCTGTGCTTTTTAATTTAGACTGAACATGGTAATTTCCTTATAATTGATGAAAACCTTTCAATGTAACAAAATATTGGAGGCTGTTTTTACATTGTGAAAAAACTGCACTGTGTAGCACAGGCTGTCTGACTTAAGCAGCAAGAGCTGTATCACTTCTACCTATGGAACACTGAGCAGAATTGAGAACTGTGTACCCTGCATGTGTGTCAGCTAAATTTCCCTACATTTCTAAAGCATCAGTCACATACTCTACAGTATCCACCTTAACAGAAATTTGTTCTTTTTTTTCCTGGCCTTCCCTGTGTTCCTCTGTTTTTGATCTGTGTTTTTTCACACATTTCCATGCCTGCTTTTAAGGAAGAAATAAAATCCTCTCTTTTACTTTAAGTAAGACACAATGCTGTCTTTTTCTCACACCCTCTTTACTTAGTCCTGGCTTTTTCCTTTCCCCTGTTTATATCCCTCTTCATTATCTGTTACTCCTCTAACATGCTTCTCCTTGTTCATGTATTTTTGCATTACTGTTACCTGCTGCAGTCTCTCTTCTGAAAACCCTTCTTCTCCTTTCCTTATCTCACATGTTTATATGCTAAGTACAGTGTTGAGCTGTATTTATCCCACTGTATCCCTTGTCTGAGCAATGGGCAGTGAAGGCTTAGATCCCAAATAGTCTTTTCTGTAGGATTCTGCTGCTGCTCTGCCCAGTTACTGTGCTGTCTGTGTTGGCCCCTTCAGGAGGGAACAGTATGGGCCAGTCTACAAACTGTGGTGATAATGCTGTCCTCCTGCACTGGGCTGGGCGTGCAGGAACTGAGGTCTTGTGTTTAAACTAATCCTGTGTTCCTGTGTGTATTTTGAACCAGGAGAATTGTGGCATGTCTGTGTGCAATGGGAAGATCTACATCCTCGGTGGGAGACGGGAGAACGGTGAAGCCACAGACACCATCCTGTGCTACGACCCCGCCACGGGCATCATCACGGGGGTGGCAGCCATGCCCAGGCCCGTGTCCTACCATGGCTGTGTGACCATCCACAGGTACAACGACAAGGGCTTCAAACTCTAACCTGGCTTCTTGAACAAAGAAGATGATGGCATGAATGAATCCAGTGGTCTGCTGCAAGACAGGCTTTTTAAAGATCCCTGAAGGGGGAAAATGCCCTTTCCCTGCCTAAGTGTCATATGAAAATTATATCCTGTGCCTTTAGAAAAAGGGTTAATTAACTTACAAAACAAGGCTACAGATCTATCCAGTAACCAGAGTTCAGTTATATCTGCTGCAGGCTCTGATCTGAGAGCAGTAGTAGAGTGTTGTACCAGTTTTCAGCAGGTTTGCCCTGTGTGTGATTAGTAATGAAAACCTTGGAAGCTTCTGGCAGAAAGTGCCTTCACAAGCAGTTGTGCCTCTGTCCTCAGAAGCAAAATCTACAAGCCAAGGCTACAGATCTATCCAGTAACCAGAGTTCAGTTATATCTGCTGCAGGCTCTGATCTGAGAGCAGTAGTAGAGTGTTGTACCAGTTTTCAGCAGGTTTGCCCTGTGTGTGATTAGTAATGAAAACCTTGGAAGCTTCTGGCAGAAAGTGCCTTCACAAGCAGTTGTGCCTCTGTCCTCAGAAGCAATATCTACAAGTGTTCCAGGTTCTGTTCATTGGAAAAATACATAGGCAAGTAAATTCCAAAGATTCATCTAGCATAATTACCTTCAGTTTTTAAAAGGTTTATGTAATTCATATGCACAGCATGATTACAAAGCAGATTAATTGGCTTAACCAAGTAGATTTTATATCAGATAGTGCATGGTTTGGATTTAAAAAAAAAATAAATCCAACAAACAAAACAAGCTACATAGGACAAACACTAAAATCCTTGAGGAATGCTTTTTTCTGAAGGAGAAGCTGGTTGTTCAGTAAGCCACTGCAGCACGCTGCAGTAGCAGTTGTGTACCTGGACACCATGGGCCTTCTTCGTAGTGTTGCTGATCATCAGAAGTACAAGGTTACACGACATGGAAAGTAGTGACCCCTGGGGTGCAGGCATGCAGCTGGGAAGCAGCTTTTGAATCCCAGGTTTTAACTTTTTGAACAGTATAGCTGAAGTCTGGAAGTTACTGGGTTCACTCGTTGCTCACTGCAACGTGTCTCTATCCAAGGAATAAAGGATCATGAACTCTGGGTTCTGCATTTCTCAGTCCCGTTATAAGTAACCTGATGATAGAGGTGCAGGGACCTACAGCTTATAAACTGGTCTTTCGGATGTCTCGTCTGCAGAGATAGCAGAGCACCCACCAAGTACTTCTTGGCCTTTCCTCAGACAATTGCTGCTTCTAGCACAGTTAAACTGCTGTATAAGCTGCTTGGCCACAGATAAAGAGGTTCTGGAAAGGTCCCTCCTGTCACCAGAAAAACATCTGTGGACCTCTCCATATAGCCATTCAATGTAACTCCCACATAACTTGTTTTGGATAATTTTTGAAGCCTAGGAAGCACCTCTATTTTTATTTTTTCCCCCCTTCAGTAAAGGTATTTAAGTCCTCCCTAGATTTCTGTACTAGGTCTGTTTCCAGTACACAGTTGTGTAGTTGAGGCACAAGTTCATAAAAACCGAACTTGGGAGTTGGAAAGTGAATGGGATTGTTGGTGTACCAATTTCCTGTGAATCACCAAAAACCTCAGGAACTGCCTTCTGGAGGGATCCTGAGGACAGCAGCCAGTAGGGAAGTTGGTCAGTGCCAGGGCAGAAACTGAAAGGTGAGAGCCCTGGCCTCAGGGTCCTGGTCTCGGTGCTTGCTCAGGAGGATGAAACCAGCACCACCTCCGGAACGTCGCGTGTCCCGCTGGACGTTACTCAGCTGTTTGCCCAGAGCATTTCTACACGAGATGGGAATTCTGACCCCCAGTGAAGCTATGCCAAACTGGGGGGAGTCATGTTCAGTAACATACAGTCGTGACTTTTACAGAGCACTGGGAGCTGCACTTTGTGATGCATTAACTTGCAACCTCAGGAAAGGACAAAGATTTCGGTTTCTGGCTGAGTGCCAGACACTGCTTTGTAAATGTTAAGAATACTGATCAAATACAAATCTTTGCATATCAGTGGTGTAATTAGGAAGTCAGTCCCTGAGCATGTACATTCACATTGCCCTAAAATGAAAGCCCCTCGGAAATTCAAGACAAATGAATCGGATAAATTTAATCCTTTTCTAAGTTTCTTGTGTTTCTGCCCACCAAGTTTCACTCTGAAAAGGTAATTTCAGTACCCGTGGATAAGGTCCATTGACAGCAATGGCTCTTGCCCATTAAATGCTATTGTACCCTGACCCTGTATGTAACTTGTGCCATCGTTGTAAATGACAATGTCAAAAACAGTAGGAGCTCTTCATGACAGATGCAATTTGAAAAATATTCTCCTTTCCTTTGATTTCCTTCTTGTTTGTATTCAGACTTGTCATGTCAATTGTCATGCTCAACTGTTCTTAAATGTTCTTTATTCTGTAGATGGAGAACAATGTCATTTATGTATAGGTACCTTTCAATCCCTGTTTATAATACTGCACTGCTCTGTAAATAACAAGATATTGCTTTCCATGGTTTTGAAGATGCAATTGATAGTTTAGTTGCCTTTTAACAGTTTATGTACCATTACTGTTACCTATTATTTTGAAAATGACAAGTGTTTAATGAACCAGCAAATGCAGAAATGTAGAAGAAAACTTCTGCTTACCAATCTTGAGAACCTGTATGCAGTGCTGAGCAGCTGTGGGGAGCGTTGCTAAAATGGCAGTTAGTCATGCAATAATTGCCTTAAACCAAGCTGTGAGGGTTGGGGTTTTTTTTTGCTTAGCTCTGTAAATAATTTGCACTTATGGCCTGCTCTGTTAGAACAATCATTTCTAGATTTACTAGAAAAGAACAATTCAACTTTGGTTTAATGAAAATGTACAATTTTTCTAGACAGATGCATTAATTTGGAAGTTGCATTCCTGAGCCACCTGTTCTCCAATGCATTTCACTTGGGTATAGATGAATTCAAAGATTTAAACTCTTCATATTACCTGTATCTCATGGCTTGCAGTTTAAGGGCTTGAGCAGTGAGTTGTTTTTTTTTTCCTGTCTCAGCGAGGAGAGAAAATTGTTCATGTTATCTGGTATAATCAAAAGGTTTCCATCATAAATGGGAATAGCTTTGGTTGCTCTGAGGTTGAGACACCTGCACAGAGATGTAACCAGTCTGATCATACATGGGAGGAAGAGGGCTCAAGTATCTCCAAAGTCCCACCTCAAAAATAAATTGTAAGTGTTGTCTAATATTTCACTCCACCAGATAGATAATTACTTTTTAAGTATTTCACTGTTTAAAAAAAGTTCATGAGTTAGATCCTTCTGTTGTTAGCAATACATAAATTGAAAAGAAAATTGATGCTTCCTTGCAGCCTGGCTTCTAGAAGGCTCTGAGTAGATAACTTCAGTACTGCCTCTAGCCTTCCACTTTTAGATGTGCCATGCATTCCCTTATTTTACAGCCATCAAGCCTGTAACATTGTCTGGTAGTCATCTAGTCTTACCTGTAGGCTCCCTTCGTGGTGATGCTTACCTAGGCATCACTGGAGGACTCTCTTCCATTTGCTCCATCAGATGATTCACTTCACACTGTGTGCCCAGTGTGCACTTGGAGGGTGAGACTCCAGCCCAGCACCGAGGGTCCAGAGTTGTACTGTTACTTCCTTCAGTTGGCACCAATGCAGTTCTCATCAAAGATGGCTTTTGTTTCCAGATACCTGTTTCACAGATATCTTTTAATGCAGATGATGTTGATATGGACCCTTATAATTTAATGAAGCTTTTTAAATGGTATTTTTAACGCTGCGACTTTGTGAGAGGTGCTCACCTTGACTGAGAGTCAGAGGAAGCTTTGGTTGCTTGTGCTTGGTGGTCACTTGTGCTTGAGAACAAGGACACTGCCGACTGCTCCAGCTTCTTCCTCCAAATAGTTGAGTTCACCACGTTATCTTAGATAATTACTCAATATAACCTGCCTCTGTTTTATTTGAGCTGCAAGACAAAACCAGGAGTCCCACTCCCTGTGAGTTCAGGTTTCCCTCCTGCCCGAGGCACGGCGCTGTGCTGGAGCTGTCACTCCCAGCGGGTGGGCAGAGCTGTGAACTCAGTCCAGCTCCAGAGAGAGAGACAAGAAACTCCTTGGGGCAGGTGAGAGACGGCAGGAGGAAACACAGGGAGTTGAGATTTTGTGTGTTTGGCTGGGCTTGCTGAAAACGAGGTGTCCTGGGTGCTCACCAGTTTTCAGTTCCAGATGCTGAAACTCAGGTGATAAAAATATTTCACGTTTGTCCACTCACTGAACTGAGTGGGAGCGACAGAGACACGTGTGGTCACAGCCTTCTAGTGGCAATCTTCAGGAAAGCCAAAGGTTCTTTTTTCCTAATTGCCCAGTTAGGCATTTTTATCTACCACTGAACATGGCAAAAGCCAATTCAAGAGCATTCAGAAACTCACGAGACTTGATCACTGTGAAGCAGAATGAATGTTTTCATCTGAATGTAGTCTCGTGCATACAAGAAAGTACAAACTAAACAGTTTGTTGTGCCTGGTTAAAAAGTCTGAGCAAGATACACTCAGAAAGGAAGTCCACAAGATGAGATTTTTTTTTTTTAAGCAGCAGTTTGAATCTGGTTGGGGGCCAAACTGGTTTTATTTATTTTTTTACCTATGTCTGGCACGCAGATTTCCTCAGCGTTGCTTCAGGGGGCATTAATCAAAGTGGATCTCGCTGTCAGTTTATGGCGATTGTGTGGGTGCTGTGAGCACTGCCACAAAACTGAGCAGCCTCCTCCCAACCCCAGACCAGACGTGTGCAGCTCACGGCCTCTGCAGGCCGGCCCTGGCCCAGCCGCCTGCCTCAGCCAGCGCCGCGCAGGGGCTCCCGTGAGCCAGGGCTGGCACTGCTGTGGGGACGCTCCTGGCAGCACCCTGGCTGCTCTCTGCTGTGGTGCAGAAAATGTGTAGTGCTTCTTCTCTGTGCTCACCTGTGTGCGTCTGTATCTCTGCGTGTGAACCATTCTGTGACCATTTTCTGGTAGTGCTGTTACAGGTGACGCATGTAGGAGCCCCTGTGTACAGCGTGTGGATAATGTAATTGCAGCTTACTTTGTATTATTAGTTCCAAAGAAAATAATGTGTGTTAATTTTGAAAATATCTGTGCCTTGAATTTGCCTATATTTTTATCTCTTGTGAAAAAAGAGCTTGGATCACTTCTCCCAGTTTGTATCTTACTGTCCAGACCGTTGATGTCCTCCTAAGAGAAACAAATCTTGCCGTTTATTAACTAGAACAGCTAAACCTCTTGTGTAGAATATGCCTCCAGTGCTTCCATTGGTACAGTGCTGTGGGAGATTTAACCTAGGAAAATCAATACTTGGGTTTTCCTATTTTTTTTTTGTTTCCAGCACTCCTTGGGGACAAAGGATTTGAGTTTAGCCTTTGACTTCCTGTCCTTAACGTGTACAGTTCCTTGTTTCAGTCAGTGGGCTCTGTGATATTTCTGAGCACTCCGACTTGTCAGCCATGGACCTCTTGTTCAGTATACGCAATATGAAGCAATAATAAGGTGCAGCACAGCAATAAGCAAATCAAGAGACCCAAGGTGATGTACTGTTACTGATTCCATCTGTGTAAGTGCTGGACCTTTGAGTCATTCTCCTGGTGCACCTGTAGCAGTTTGGAGTCGGATTAATAGGAGTTAGCCACGGAAAGAGAGTTTACCTCCTGGACTGTTACTCTTGTGACACTTAAACTCCACCTGAAATCACGTTTTGATTTTCCCTTTGATGCTGAGGAGAGCAGCAGTTCATGCTCTTCCCTGCCAGTCCCTTTATTTACCGAGACATAAAAGGCGTGGTTCTGCCAAGAGCTCCTCTTGTCTCTAGGGACAGGCTGGTGCAGCACAGGAGGACTGAACAGGAGAGCAGAGCCCTGGCTGCGTGCCGGGCTGTGCTGGCAGGAGAGAAGTGAGTTTGTAATGTAGCACGACTGCAATAACACCTGTTATATTTAAATATATTTCTTGCATAATTCTTTGAAAGTTTTTTAAAATTCAGTGTATCTAATAAACATTTGCCTTTTGAATAGCTGGCTGTGTTTTATTTTGATGATGAGAAGTTGGTGGTGCGAGGAGGAAACTCCTTCCTGTTTTTCTCTGGGTTATTTAACCTGTTGACTGCCCCTTGGCAGTCTCTTTATCTATACATCCATCCTGTTCTGGTGTCTCCCAGTCTGGGTGTTTTCCCTGCTCATCTTCCTGTCCTCATCATGGAACTTACTACTGATGTGAATAAAGGCAAGCTGGAGGCTGTGTGGAAGAGCAAACACAGAACTGGAGAAAGGGCAGAGCCCGGGGTGGGATGTGAAATACTGGTTAGCCCCGGGTATTGTGATAAGAAAAGGATGTGAATGGATTTGGAAGACAAAACCAGCATGGGAAATCAGGAAAAGGTAACAATCTTAGGAAGGTGACAGGCTGGAAAGAATCCTATAGAAAGTTTATTCCAAAATTAGCTGCTTGGCCATCTCAAGGTCCCACTTGCAGATGTCAGCAGAAGGGTTCAGACGGATGGGGTGGTACCACTGCAGCGGAACTCCCATGAAGGAAGTATTTGGTTCAAGACCTCATCTTCTACAGATTGCATCATCTTTCACACATTTTCTAGTGGCACACCAGCCATGCTCCTGTCTTCCTCCTCCTCCTGTAACGTGCATGCTGCAGCTCACACGCAGAACTTGCCCTTCATGTAATCCTCATCTTGCCTTCTTCCCCAAACCGTTTATTTTAGATACCGGGGCAACCAAACACAGGTTCTGTAGCTCTGCCCTGCAGCCCGGTGAAGTCTAATCTTTATCACAAGTTATTCCCTGTGTGGTGTACTCGGACACAGAGTGTTCTGGATATACCAAAACAAAGCCCAAAGTGTATCCTCAATATACTCCGTGTCTCTCTGATGCAGAGAAATAAGTACAAGGAAAGAGAAGGTCTCTGCAGAAGTGGTGCCAGACATTCTGTGCTTTAACAGAACTTAAATGGCCATGGTGATACTGCTGCATCTTTCGTGGGTTTTTTTTTTTCTACAGCTTTGAAATGCAAGAAACAGAAGTAGCTGCACTAGTTTTCAACAGATTTGAACCAACAACCCCTGCAGAGATGAGAGAGCCTGTGTGTTGTACAACTGATACACAGCATGGTGATACTGCTGCATCTTTCGTGGGTTTTTTTTTTTCTACAGCTTTGAAATGCAAGAAACAGAAGTAGCTGCACTAGTTTTCAACAGATTTGAACCAACCCCTGCAGAGATGAGAGAGTTTGTGTTGTATGACTGAGATACACAGAGGTTTTCAAATACCTTCCAACATGAAATAAAACTTGGCGAGACAACAGCGTCTGCTGCAGTTCTGCAGTGTGGCCAGGTTTGTTTACAGCAACCAAGTGGCTCCTGCCGTGGTGCCAAAACTAACTTACAACCAAGTCCAGCATCTGCAGTCAGTTTCCTGAAAAAAAGTAACGTTTCCTGAAAGGGAATTCACAAACTGCAAAGCAATGGAAATATTTTTGAGGGCTGGTAAGCCCGTCTTAAGATATTTTAAGTCTTAAATGTAGTCATCTGGCAGCAGTATTTTAAGAACAGCCTCTTCTTCCTTTTTCCATTAAGCAGGAAAAGGGAAGAAAATAATAATTAACTACATTATATACATATTTTTCCTGATGATGACACAAATTTGGGTATAATAGAAGCCTCCCTTGGTTTGCTTTAACTCAGTGTGTTGCTTGGAAGGGAGTTGGAAAGCTGTTGCAGCAGCAGTCCTGAAATCAATCAGAACAAAGGAAGACTTCAAGGGCTAAGCCTGAACATTCAGCATACGCTTACCAGTTAGCAGCCTCCTAAGTAAGTTTCCAAATAGATGCATGAGCAGGACATGAATTCACAGGGGTTAGCAGCTCAGGGCGTGAGCCACGGGACTGCCCCAGACCAAAGCCTGCACTGGCAGAGGGGCTACAGCCAAACACGCGCCACGGTGCTACAAACGATAAGAATTTGTACAATTTTAGCCCTGATTTGACAGACTATGAAATACAGTGAGCAGTAAGTATGCTGTAAGGCTTTTTTGAAGCCTGGATTAGTGAGAACAGCGCAAAAACTCCCCCCAGTGGGCCCCGCGTCGCAGT
Organism: Merops nubicus; assembly: GCF_000691845.1. NCBI lineage: Eukaryota > Metazoa > Chordata > Aves > Coraciiformes > Meropidae > Merops > Merops nubicus. The sequence continues at coordinate 151 of NW_008582658.1, read as the reverse complement.
CCTGAGGGGACGGGGAGCTCCCGGGCCCCCCGGTGGCTGCTGGCGCCTCACGCCTCGGTCACTTTTTCTGCCCGTCGTTATTCTTTTACCGGCTATCTCCCGTATTACAGTGCCCTCCTCAAGTTCCATGAGCCGTTACAACAGCTGGTTT
>NW_008582657.1:0-663 GCF_000691845.1 Merops nubicus | reverse complement strand
AACTGACCCCAGGATTCGAGGGGCAGTGAGAGTATCCTCACCCTCAGGAGGGTCATCCCAAGTGCCCAGCAGTCCAGGGCGATGCCCGGAGCCAGGCTGGTGCTGGAGCCCATCTGGCTCACATGTGGTGCTGATGCTGGAGCTGCAGTTCAGGGGGGCAGTGGCACCCAGGGGACATCCCTGTCCCCATGGCTGTCCCCAGGTGAAGGCACCAGGGAGTTGCAGGGCTGTGGGAAAAGGCATGAAATGTTTAGTGTGATGGTTGTGCTGGGCTGCACCATGCTGCAGTGGCTGCGTCGTGCCAGGCTGTACCACGCTGTGCCAGGCTGCACCACGCTGTGCCAGGCTGCAGTATACTCTACCAGGTTGTACCATGCTGTGCCAGGCTGCATCACACTCTGCCAGGCTGTACCACTCCGTGCCAGGCTTTACCACACTCTGCTGGGTTGTATGACACTGTGACAGACTGCACCACGCTGTGCCAGGCTGCACCACGCTGCGTTGGGCTGTATCAAGCTGGGTTGGGCTGCACCACACTGTGCCAGGCTTTACCACACTGTGCCAGTCTGTACCACGCTGTGCCAGGCTGCTGTGTCAGGCTGCACCACACTGTGCAGCATCATGCCAGCCACGCCACGCTGGGCTGCATCACGCTGGCTGTGC
>NW_008582656.1:4630-4873 GCF_000691845.1 Merops nubicus | reverse complement strand
TCACTCTGGAGTATGGAGAGGACATCAGCATGGGGATGGGGACACCATCAACCCAGCAGCATCTGGAGCACATGGAGGACAATGGCATGGGGTTGTGGATGGGTACAGGGACATCACCACCCCAGGGGCACCTGGAGCTCAGGGAGGACATGAGCATGGGGATGGGGGACACTGCCACCTTGGGAGCATCTAGAGCACATGGAGGACATCAGCACGGGGGGATACAGGGACACGACCATACCG
>NW_008582656.1:1963-4616 GCF_000691845.1 Merops nubicus | reverse complement strand
TGCGCCAGAAGGTTGACAACGCTGCTGGCGACACCGAAGCGGTTGGAGGCCACGCAGTGGTAGGCGCCCTGGTTGCCCACGTGGGCACCAGTGATGGAGATGACCGAGCCGTTAGTGCTGATTTTCACATTGTCTGGACAAGGAGAAGCCGTTAATACCAGGGCCACCCTGGGGACCACACCGGGGCCACCCTGGGGACCATCATACCTTGGAGATGTTGGCCAGGTCCCATTCGCCAAGTGATGTTGATGGGCCGGGCGCCATCATGGACGCGGCACTTGAAGGTGGCATCCTCCCCCGGTGCCACTGCCATGCTGTGTGGGTCGATGGAGATGATGGGGCTCTGCAGACCTGAGGGGACAAAGGGGCAGGGAAGCCACCGAGGTCACCCACGTCCTCCACCTCCCATCGGCATCCTCTATGGCCCCATGGCCACACTCACGGTAGCTGGAGCTGTCCCGGGAGGTGACGCTGACGGTGATGGTGGCCTCACGGGAGACACTGCCCGTGTCTGCCCGGCACACGTACTCCCCCGAATCGGCCACCGAGAGCTGTGACAGCCGCAGGCGGGACCCTGAAATCTGGGGACACGAGGTAAGGGGTGGTGGCATCAACCGGCTGGCCGTGGGCATCATTCCCCAACCCGTTGGTGTTCCCACCTACCTGGTGCTTGGCCGGGAGGGATCCGCCACGCTTGTACCAGGTGATGGTGGCCTGTCCCTGGCCGGCCACCACGCAGTCCAGGTCCAGGGTCTGTCCCTCGGTGACAGAGGACGCAGAGGACTCGATGCGGATGGGTGGCGTGACGCTGGCAGCTGTGCGGGCAGAGTTAAGGGTAAATGTCCCCACCAGTCCCCAGCACCAGTGGGGGCCTGTCCCCCGAAGGGTGGCACTCACGGTGGGATGGGTTGGCTCCGTCATCATCGATGGTGACGACAAGGGATGTCTCCTGCGTGACACCCCCTGATGTCACCCGGCACACATACTCTCCTGAATCAGCTGCTGTCACCTGGGGGATGCGCAGGCGGGTGCCCGACACCTTGAGGGGGACAATTTGGGGACAAGTCAGTGCCGGAGATCACGAGCCAGGATGAAGTCAGGGTGATCCCCACTCCATGCCCTACCTGGTGGCCGGCGGGCAAAGAGCCACCGCGCTTGTACCACGTCACGGTGGCAGGGCCGGATCCTGCCACCAGGCAGTTGAGGTCCAGGGTCTGTCCCTCAGCGATGGCCGAGGACGAGGACTCGATGCGGAGGGGCTGGGAGACGCTGGTGGCTGGAGAGGGGACAGGGAAAGGGGACGTTTGTCACCAACGTGGCACCCGCCTGTCCCCATGCGCTGCCCTCTTGCTCGCACTCACGGTAATAGGTGCCAGTGCCATCAGGCACAGTGACAATGACAGATGCCTCCTGCGTGACAGTGCCCAGAGTCACCCGGCACACATACTCCCCCGAATCGGCCACTGCCACCTGGGCGAGGCGCAGGCGGGTCCCTGACACCTGGGGAGGTGACAAGTTGTGGACAAATCAGTGCCTGACGCGGGGCCGTGCCCTGCGGGGTGATGCCACTTCCCTGGTGTCCCACCTGGCTGTTGGGGGGCAGAGCTCCCCCACGCCGGTACCAGGTGACATGGGGGTGACCCTGTCCTGCCACCATGCAGTTGAGGTCCAGGGTCTGTCCCTCGGTGACGGCAGCGGATGAGGTCTCGATCCTCACCGGTGGAGTGACACCGACGGCTAGGGGTGGTGACAGGGTCAGCAGGGGCAGCCACCATGTCCCCATCATGTCCCCGTGTCACCTCCCACCAGCCCCTGGTACCGTAAGAGGAGCCAGCGCCAGTCTGGATGGTGACGATGAGGGATGTCTCGTGTGTGACACCGCCCGATGTCACCCGGCACACGTACTCCCCTGAGTCAGCTGCTGTCACCTGGGGGATGCGCAGGCGGGTGCCTGACACCTGGGGGGGTGACACAAGTGAGAAGGGGAACACAAACCCCTCAAAACCCCCCAAAATCCCTTTTTCAACCCAAAACAACCCCTCTGCTGTCCCTTACCTGGTGCTTGGCTGGCAGGGACCCCCCACGCTTGTACCAGGTGACGGTGGGCCACAATGCAGTTCAGGTCCAGGGTCTGGCCCTCGGCCACAGAGGAGGACGAGGACTCGATGCGCACCGGGGGGGTGACACCAACGGCTGGGGACAGGGATGGGAGGGTCACCCCAAGGACCACGGCACGGTTCCCTGGTCCCCTGTCCCCTCCTGGTCCCCACTCACGGTAGGCACTGGCACTGCTGGGCTGGATTGTCACCATGATGGAGGTTTCCTTGGTGGTGGCCCCGCTGGTCACCCGGCACACGTACTCGCCCGAGTCGGCCGCTGTCACCTGCAGCAGCCGCAGCCGGGAGCCCGACACCTGCGGGGAGGGGACACAAGGGTCACCAGGGCCACTCAAGTTTGCACAAGGCCACCCCAGTTTCCATGGGGCCACCTGGGCTTGCATGGGGCCATCTAGGTTTGTGTGGGCCACCTGGGCTACTTGGGCTTGCACAAAGCCATGGGTCAACTCCAACCACCCTCTCCTTGGGGACACCCCCCTCCGTGTCCCCTACCTGGTGCTTGGCCGGGAGGGACCCGCCGCGCTTGTACCAGGCGA
>NW_008582656.1:1620-1949 GCF_000691845.1 Merops nubicus | reverse complement strand
GGTCCAGGGTCTGGCCCTCGGCCACAGGCGATGACAAGGACGAGGACTCAATGCGCAGGGGGGTCGTGCTGGCCGGGGCTGGAGACCAAGATGAGTTAGAGACCATGGTCACCACCATGTGTGACCCTCCCAGGGACACCAGGAGCTCAGGGAGTTCACACATGGGTGAGTTCCCCAGGGAGCAATTCACCCCAGACCCAAGGATGGTGCAGGACAGTGTCACCCACCCGGGGGTAAATCCCCTGTCCCCTCCCTGTCCTCACTCACAGTAGGCGCTGGCACTGCTGGGCTGGATTGTCACCATGATAGAGGGTTCCTTCGTGGTGGGC
>NW_008582656.1:0-1570 GCF_000691845.1 Merops nubicus | reverse complement strand
GCCCGACACCTGCAGATAGGGGACACAAGGAGCCATCCGGACTTCAGTGGGGTTACTTGGGCTTGCACTGGGCTATTTGGGCTTGCATGGGGCCAGCTGGTATTGCATGGGCCACCTGGGCTTGCATGGGGCCATTTGAGCTTGCACGAGCCAGCTGAACATGCCTGGGGCCAGCTGGCTTAGCACAGGGTCATGGGTCTATCCCAACCATCTCCCCTGGGGACACACCCCTCCGTGTCCCCTACCTGGTGCCTGGATGTACCAGGTGACAGTGGCCTGTGTGGGGCTGGCGATGACGCAGTTGAGGTCCAGGGTCTGGCCCTCGGCCACGGCAGAGGACGGGGACTCGATGCGCAGGGGGGTTGTGCTGGCCGGGGCTGAGGACCGAGATGAGAGGGTGACACCAGTGACACCGGTGACCACGGCAGAGCCCCGTCGGCACGGGCACGTGAGTCACGGCTCAGCGCCGCGACACGCAGTGACCCCCTGGTGGCATTGTCACTCCCTGTCCCCACTCACGGTAGGGGCTGGCACCGCTGGGCTGGATTGTCACCACGACAGCGGTTTCCTTGGTGGTGGCCCCGCTGGTCACCCGGCACACGTACTCGCCCGAGTCGGCCGCTGTCACCTGCAGCAGCCGCAGCCGGGAGCCTGACACCTGCAGGGAAGGGACACAAGGGTCACTTGGGCCATCTGGGTTTCCATGGGGTGACCTGGGCTTGGACAGAGGCCACCTGGCCTTGCACAGGACCAACCAAGCTTGCACAAGTGTCAGCTGGGCTTGCTTAGAGCCACTGTGGCTTCAAAAAGTGCCAGTTGGCTTTACATGGGTCCTCTTGGTTTGCATGGAGCCACGTGACCTTTCACAGGGCCACCAGAGTTTGCACAGGCCACCTGGTCTTGGATAGGGCACCTAAGCTTGCATGGCACTACCAGAGCTTGCATAGACCACCTGGGCTTGCATTGGGCCACCATGGGGCTGTAGGTCAACCTCAACCACACACCTTGGTGCAACCTTCCTCCCATGTCCCCTACCTGGTGCTTGGCCGGGAGGGACCCCCCACGCTTGTACCAGGTGACAGTGGCCTGTCCCTGCCCGGCCACCACGCAGTTGAGGTCCAGGCTCTGTCCCTCAGCCACGGTGGACGAGGACGCCTCAATTCGGACGGGGACACCCGAAACTGGTGGCCCTGAGTGGAGAGAGGACAGAACGGTGACCGCCCTGCTGGGACCAGCACGTCCCTAGGGGTGTCACCAAGCCCAGTCTCACCGTAGGACGAGCTGGATCCAGGCACAACGGTGATGATGACAGAGGCCTCACGGATGGCGGTCCCCAGGCTCGCCCGGCACACGTACTCCCCCGAATCGGCCGCCGTGACGTGGGGGACACGGAGCCGGGACCCTGAGACCTGGGGTTGGGGACAGCCATCAGTGTCACACAACGGGGGACAGGGCAGGATTTGGGGTGCTGCCCGCACTGCCCGTGCTCTACCTGGTGGCCGGCGGGCAAGGAGCCACCACGCTTGTACCACATCACAGTGGCGGGGCCAGATCCTGCCACCAGGCAGTC
>NW_008582655.1:3492-6083 GCF_000691845.1 Merops nubicus | reverse complement strand
CGTGGGGCGAAGCCAAGCCCTGGGAGGGGGATGTGTGGGGCCGTCCAGGCAGACGCTCGGCATCCCCCTCGATTGGCACACCGGCCTCACAGAACCTCCCGAAAAGGCCAAGGGGCTCTGTGCCCACACCCCTCAGGACCCTGCAGCCGGGCTGGCTGTTCACATGCTCTGGCTGTTGCTGACACTGCTGCTTGCCGCGCGCACAATTGCTGCTGGGGGCGAGGTGCCGCTGCCCCCTCTGCCCCAGCCTGGCTGCGGGCATTGCCCGGCACACCGGGACGGCATGGGCACTGCCTGTCGGCAGCTCACCCAGCCAGCCTGCCTGGCAGAGCTGGAGCCCTCAGCTCCCGTCCTGCAGCCTTTCTCCCAGCCCTGGGAACGCGACGGCCCTTGAGACGACGCAGCCAGGCACCGATAGAAACGATATTTTATTCCTTCCTCCCCTTAGGTCACAGCACAGAACGCACCAGTCCTTTACCACAGCAGCACAGTCGCCTATTTAAAAGGAAACACAATAGCTCCGTTTATTTTACAACAGTCAGGACTTTGCCATTTCTACACACCACAGGGATTTCTTTGTTTCGTGTTAACACCGACGGCACACTACGGACAGCACGGGCACTCCCAGGCGGGACACGCACACGGCCGATGCTCGGGGGCTGGGCTGCACGGGGTCTGCTCTGCCCGAGGCTCTGGAGCTCTCTGTGGCAGCCAGGAGGAAGGGAAGGGACTCGGTCCCCGAGACACAGTCAGGAGGAAGGGAAGGGACTCGGTCCTCGAGACACAGTCCCTCCACCTCGCACAGAGGGAACAGTGTGCTTCCCAGTGCCACCAAGGGATGCAAAGCACACAGGGACGCAGCCCACGCTGGGGGCAGGGCAGGAACCCCTCTCAAAACCATCCTGGTGGAGAAGAACCTCTTCCTGGCATGTGGACAGCCCTCGGACATGTTTCAGTGAAGCCCTGGGCGTGGCTGGGTGCTGCCCAGGCTGACCCTGCCTTGGCAAGCACCCATGACCAAGGCAGCAGTCCCCAGGCCCAGCCGAGGCCACGGCTCTGCATGCCCAGGAGCCTGGGAAGGGGCCAGGCTCACGGGTTTGCCTCAGATGCCTCCGAGCATCGCGTGCTGCCGCTTGCTGCAGCAGCTGGCATCCAGGGGGTGACAACATGTAACCACCACAGGACAACACACAGCACTGACACGGGTGGCCACGTCCTGAGCCATGCCACAGGGAGCAACAAGGCATCGGGAAGGGCAGGGAACCCCAGGAGGAAACACTGCTGCCCCTTCCCTGCCAGAGGCAAGCAAGAGCAGGATCTTTATTTCAGTCTCTGTTTCTCTTTAGCCCTCAGAGACTGTTTAACCTGCCCACCTGCATCTCGTGGGCAGGCAGAGCGTTGGTGAGGAGCTGGTTTGTGCTGGTTGGCAGGGTCACCGCCACGCAGCCGCCCTCTTTCACAGTGTCACCGTGCCGGGGGATTTCACGGGCTTCTCCGCCACCACGGCATCTGCTCACATTGAAAGCAGCATCCCACACCGACAGCTTGGGTTAGCCAGGGACACGGACAGGGAGCGGGTGAGAAAGGGGAGCTCCCTTCAGCCTTAAAGCCAGCACCTGGGTGCCAGCGCTGAGGGCAGCTGAGCCATGGGCCGTCCCTGCCCGACTCGCCCCACGCCACGGCTGCCCTCGGCTGGGGGTTATTGCTGAGCCTGCAGTGTGGGCTCCAGAGCCACGCCGGGCAGCCCCCAAGCACTGCCCAAAGCCAGCCGGGCTGAGCCACGAGCAGCCTCTGCGTGGGCTGCCCTGGGGCTGGAGCGGGGTCTGTGCCCCACAGCCCTGTCCCAGGGCTTGGGGGGTCCGGGGGGGCAGCACCTGCCTGCCAGTCGTACAGAGCCCAAATCACACGCACAGCACGAGAAAGGTGAGGAGAAAGTCACTATTACAACACCAGCAACGACTAGCCCTGGAGGGGCTCACATCAACGTTACACACCACTGGAGGCAGGGAGGACGGCGAGTGGAGTTAAGTTGGGTTAGTAAACAGAGAACTGGTGCTGAAGTACAGAGGGCAACACAGACAGGGCAGCTTCACGTCTCCTTAGAGGGACCTGTTGCTGCAATTTCAGTTTCCTCGCAGGCCGCTGGTACCTGCGGTCCGAGTAGCTGTCCTCAGGTCTCTGGGTCTGCAAGAGAAGGAGAATGGAGTCAGGCTGGGAGCAGCACCATCGCCTTTCCCTGGGCAGGGCTCGTCCACCCGCAGCACAAACCACGCTGCTGCCACCACAGGCTCCAGAATCCCCCTCTCGTGGGACGTGGGCCACAGCCCAGGGGCTCGGGGGAACTCAGACTGTGGGTAAGGGGTGAGATGCTCTCGCTCGGCTCTTTAGGGGCCTTAAAAACAAAATCAATTTGTGATGGTGAAGCCTGAAGAAAGAAAATGCAACACAAGGGAGAACCCGGATAGACGCTGCCCTTTCCTGCAGGGTTACCCGGAGCTTGCCAAGCACAGGACACCATGCTGGGCATGCAGCGGTGCCCAGCCCAGCAGACTGGTCTACTCAGAGCCCCACAGTCACCCCCATACACAGCC
>NW_008582655.1:3038-3352 GCF_000691845.1 Merops nubicus | reverse complement strand
CGGGCAGGCGGGCACCACGCACAGGCTGTGACCTTACCGTTCGAGGTGATCAGGTTCTCAGCCTGAGCCTCCTCGTCCCCCGGAGCTCTGCAAGAAGAGGAGCACACCCCCATACACAGCCTCGGCTGCCCCTCCCTCCCCTCCCAGCACTGAGGCTGCGGCAGCCCCGGCACTCACCGCGCGGCTCCCGTTCAGTTCTCGGCTTTCTGTGCCCCCGCTGCTGCAGAGGGAAGAGCAGAGAGGTTTGCAGCAGCCTGCCCGGGGCCAGCTGCTTCACCGGCAGGCGTGGACCCCGCACAGGGCGCTGACTCTCC
>NW_008582655.1:0-2845 GCF_000691845.1 Merops nubicus | reverse complement strand
CACTGGGCACAGAAGCTCTCCGTGGGACATGCTCCCCACCAGCCTGCCCTCACTCACCCGGGCTTCTGGTTGAAACTGCACCTGCACCTCCTGCCTGCAAGGGGAGAGAAACGCCGTGAGTGTGAGCAAAGTGGGAACGGGCCGTGGCCTTTCCCAATAGCCACCCCTGCATAAACAGCCCCCTGGCCCAGCATCCACCCGGCCCCCAACTTACTGAGTATAAGAAGAATGCCCACAGTGAACAGGACCACGGCAAACGCCAGCCCCCCGATCCTCAGGCTCTGGTAATCTGCAGGGTAGACACAGGGGCTTGCTCCTGCTGAGCTCGGGGAGGGGGCAGCCTCTGCTGCTCCCCATCGTGCATGCACACACGTCCCGGCCAGCACACCCATCCTCACACACGGAGATGCTCACCATAGTTAAAGGGGTCCTCCTCCTTCTCTTGGTTGGCCACTGGAAACAAGCAGACAAGGGGGTTGAGGTGAGTGAGCCTCCCAGCTGAGCCCCTGCAGCCCCCCACAACCCCCCTCATGGTGCCAGCACCCTGCTCCCCGCTGCCCCATGCCAGCCCCCTTGGATCAGAGGGGTGCCTCCACCCCAGGGTCCTGCAGACTTTTCCCCTACCCCTGCCACCTGCAGTATGCACAAAGCTCTTGGCACCTACCGTCTGCCAGGGCTGCTGGCACCAGGAGGGAGCACAGGAAGATGAGCACTGCCTCCATGGCTGCTGCAAGAGAGGGCAGAAGTTGGCTTCAGCACCTGGCCAGCTGATGGAGGGCACTACAACAGGGCTGGGGTGCACAGAGGGACTACTGGTGACCCACACCCGCCTGTGTGGGCACAGCCTCTGGAGCCCACGCCACGGGAGGAGCACCAGGCTGGCCTTGGGAACACCCATGAACCTGGCCAGCACAGCTGGTGCCATAGCTGTGCCCAGCACGATGGGGACACGGCGGCTTGCACACGGGAGGAAGGGTGTGAGCAGACTGAGTGACTTTTTGTGGGGTTCTCTAGTCTACTTTCAAGCACCTCTGTGTTGCTGGCTCTGCTCCCGGCGTGGATCTCGGCGCAGTCTCAAAGTTGTGCTGCAGACAATGGGGCCAGCACAAGGGCTGCGATCTCTCTGTCAAGGTCAGTGCTGCGCCCTGCACCCAGAGCACACTTTAATTTGTCCCAATTAGCACAGCAATTACAGCACACTGCTACAATGAGGCCACTGGCCCTGGTGGGACGTGAGCTCACAGCCACGCTTGCCCCCAGGCTCCCCACGCTCACCTTGCAGGAGCGAGGAGACACCATAACTCGTGCCCCTCAGAGCTGAGCTGGCCCTGTCCCTTCACAAGCAGCGACACGCTGCCCTCGTGCACCAGCACCGTGGCCGGGCTGTGATGCTCCCTGCCAGCTCGGGCAGGGGTGCCCATCTCCAAGCCCCAAGCTGCTGCACCCAGTTGGGATGGGCACCCTTGGCACTGCTCTGCCAGCACATGTGGTACCTGAGAACTGGCCCGGAGCATCCTCCTCCTCCTCGGGAGGGGCCACAGCTGCTTCCATCCCGCCAGCTGGCACAGGGCACAGTGTGCCCGGGTGCCCTTTCCTGCTGGCTGCGTGTGGGGGACACCTCTGGCCAGATGTGCCACCAAAGGAGCGAGCTGGGGGCTCCGGGGCGGTGGAGCTGCAGCTCGCCCACGCACAGGGCTCTGGGCTGTGTTTTGCTGCTGCCAGGCAGTCAGCAGCACCCCGGGTGGCCATACATGGTGTGGGAGAGCCAAGAGGGCTCGCTGCTGGCTCAGGAGAGGAAGGGGGGTCACCGGGCGCCCTGAGCAGCACTGATAGCACCGAGTGCTACGGAGCTGCTGCAGCTGCTGCGCTGGATTAGTGCCGATAAGAAAGGGGCCCTTTTTTCCTGCCGAGCAGGAATTCAGCTAGCTGACGGATGCAGATCCCCGGCGTGCTGCTATTCAGCCCCTCCAGAGCCTGACCTGATTCAGATGCAGACTCCAGCCCAACCCAGCCACCAACAATGGAAGGAGGCAGCTCAGCTGCCCTGGGTCAGCTCCCCAGGGTCCCCCAGATCCTGCCATGGCCCCCTGTCCCAGTTAGTGCTATGAAGATGCCTGGGAGTGGTCTCAGCAGCACCCATCGACCTGCCAAGGCTGGCCCCAGCACCATTTCACTCTGCAGCTGGTCTCCAGTGCTAGCTTTGGGAACAAGCACCAGAGGAAGCCACGTCCAGCACCGCGCTTGGCCCCATGAACGTGGGGAGCATGTTCCCAGAGCCTTATCTGTACATCACGACAAGCTGCATCCCCTGATAATTCACACCCTTCCCTCCCCTTCCATGTCTTGTCATTTCAGAGTCGACGTGTTTTATCAGAATGCTGGAGGGTTTAATTTCCCTGCCTGCAGCTGCTGCTGCCATTGTGTGGTGCGGGGCTGCGCTGCCACGCCGTGCTGGAGCTCCTGTGCCCAGACAAGCCCCCTCGTTTGCTGAGCAGTGTAATTCTGGGTAATTACCACGTCTTAGAAACACGCACAAAGAACCCAACAGCTGGCGATACAGTAACTTCTAGCTGCACATTTTCTTACATCTTTTATCTCATGTCCTTTATCTATTTACTGCTGAGGCTGCCAGCACAAAATCAGTATCATTACCCGATACGAGGGTGTTGTGTGTGCACAAGGAGATTCAATACAGCACATGCCATTGCTAGATGAGCGGTACCAATCAGCTCCTAGAGCACATTAATGATACCTTATTTTTTGAACAAATAATTCATCCCATTTTTACAGTTTATTTTGCCATTATCTGACTACTGCAGCAGCAGCAGCTCAGTGACACCCCTTG
>NW_008582654.1:3494-3716 GCF_000691845.1 Merops nubicus | reverse complement strand
CTGGCACAGCAACACAAAATGCCTTTCGGCACCTGCTGAGAATGGTTGTGATTGATTCCCTGTGGTGAGCAGACTTCCAGTTCTGTCTTTGAGTGAACAAAACCAGGTCCCAGCCTCACAGCAGCTGAGCCAGCAGATAAAGGAGGCAGCCTGGTGTTTTGCCAATGACCAGTCCAAACAAAAATGATACCACCAGCAGGAAGATGAACCAATACGCCGCCT
>NW_008582654.1:0-3038 GCF_000691845.1 Merops nubicus | reverse complement strand
GGAAGCTATAAGGCAAACTCACCACCTCTGTATGAAGGGCTGTGGGAATCACCCATATGTCAACCTTAATTTGGTGGCTCGGGGTTCAGACCCCAGCATTTCATGTGGCCACTGTCCCACATCCTACACATTAGCAACGCTCCCGATCATGCCCCAACTCTCATCCTCTTGCTCTTCCTCCACCAGCAGCAGGACGGTGGTACCTTATGCTCTGAGGGGTGCTAAGTGGGATAAGCCTCCTCTTCCCATCACTGATTTGCTTGGGGCCCTGATGCTGCTGGCCCGTGGGAATCCCGGGGGGAGCAGCAGGACCCAGATGTCATAGGGGGGCTTCTCCAGAGTAAACCCCCTCCCTCTCGTGGTGGCTGTGCTGCTTCCCGGGGTCACAGGTGGCCAGGCACGGACAGGTCTCGCATGCTCAGTCTTCCACGGAGCATCAGAGGAGGAGCACAGTGCCCCTGGCCCAGTGGGAATCCCAGGAGCTGTTGTTGGTGAATGCCATAAGTCCTTCAGTGATCCCTGCACCGCTGATGCCAGTGGTGGCAACTCTTAGCTCTGGGAGAGATACACGAGAGGAGTAAACCCCAGCTGGAACAAGCAGGTGAGCGAAGCTGAGCTTAAGAGCTGAGATAAAAAAATATATATACAATTAAAAAAAAAAACCAAAATCAGATTAAAACAAAAAATTGCTCAGAGATTAAATATGCAAGTTTGGGGAGATGATGTCCTCCAGAAGCCAAAGACTGAGTCCGAACATCACCTTCAGCAGCAGATCTGTGTGGAAGGGCAGGAGCCAATAAATAACAAAACAAAGGCAGATAGATTTGAAAGGAGATATGGAGAAGTGTCCCCTCTGACAGAGGCTGCACGGGGAGCAGTGATGCTGGAGCTGCACCTCAGAGGAGATCACAGAGCTCAGCAGACACAACTGGCAACAGCCTGGCAAAAAAAAATCAAGCCAGAGCTCGATTGTGTTAAATATGAAGCTGAGTGTCCCTGAACTAAGTGTCCTGCAAACAGGGAATTCTGCCACTGCCTCAGTAAGGAGCATTATGCAAATATAGGCAAAGTTATCAAGGCATATGCAACCACAGAAAGCGACAAAGCAGACAGCAGAACTGTTCACTCTAACAATGTCCTGAAAGAAAACAGTGGAGCAATTCAATGGAGACCCACAAACAAAGTCAGAAGGAAAACAAAGAGAGATGTTACCAGAGACAGGGACGTAGTTTGCAAAATGTGTGTTTGGAAGGGTTGTGCACATGCTGGTGCAGGCTGACTTGGGGATTGCAGAGATTTCAGGTCAAGCACCTCTAAGACATTGTTTGATCAGTGAGGCGTCTGATGGAGCTCCACCCTTTGTCACTGGAGAGATCAGGTTTTGCAGGAAGTAGAATGCAGAGGGCACTGTATAGTTCCAGAAGGTGTCTGCTTTGTGGTGGCTTCAGGAGAGCGTGGTGTCCCTCAGCAGCAACCTCATATAGGTATCAAAAGGTGCCAACTCTGGGAGCAGAAAGTCTGGAAATAGCTGTAGAATGGCAGCTCGGTGCTTCAGGTATCTAGAAAATATTCTTTTCTTACCAGAGTACCAACTGCCCTGCATTTAATGGGTTTCACATCCTGAAATAGGCCCCAATATGTCTCATTCACCTGTGCCTCAAAAAAAAAAAAAAGCAAGCACCTGAGATGATGTCTTCAAGAGGAACAGGTTGGAAAAAAAAAAAAATGAAAAGTAACAATGCCACAGTGTAACCAGTCAGCCAAAGTGCTTGGGGATTGTTGGGGATTGTGTTGTACAGGGAGGCTAATTAGGAATTTGTGCATTGCTATATGAAGATTAACTAATGAATAGCCTAGAGAGTGGCAGCCTTAACCTCAGGCAGGGTGCCATCACATACAGCTTCCCATGAACAACAAACCAAAGCAGAAGACTTGCTTTGCCCAGAAGAACTCGTCCCGTACAGGGCAGGAGAAGGGAGATCTCTGCAGATCAGCATCCAGTGAAGGAGGTGAGGTGGCAATGTCAGCCCCTGAGCGGGGCACAGTGCTGCAGGAGAGTGTGGTTCTGTGCTGCCCACCCTGCTTTGAGGAGTGGAGCCCAGAGTGGGCTGTGGGGGTAAAAAAAATGGAATTATTAACTGGTGCTTCAGTGTTACGAAAGCTGGTGGAAGCTGATCTGATGCCAGCCAAGCTGGGCTGCTGGGTGAAGAGGTTATGTTCCAGTTACTTCCAGGGCTGTGATTCAGATGGAGGAGGAGTAGAAAGGATCTGCAAAACTAGAAAAGGAATTGCCTGCTGGGATATCGTGGAAACAATGGAAAATGGAATTCATGCATAGGAAAAGCCAGGCACAGGGGAGGAAGGGGAATGATGCAGTCATAGAATCATAGAATTATAGAATGTCTGGGCTGGAAGGGACCTCCAAAAGTCATCCAGTCCAACCCCCCCACCATAAGCAGGGACATCTCCAACTAGATCAAGCTACTCAGAGCTTCATCCAGCCTGATCTTGAATGTCCCCAGGGATGGGGCCTCCACCACCTCTTTGGGCAACCTATTCCAGGGATCTATCACCCTCATACTGAAGAACTTTTTCGTAACATCTAACCTAAATTTCCCCTTTTTTAGCTTAAACCCATTACCCCTCGTCCTGTCCCTCCAAACCCAGTGTGCATACTGAATTCCTGTAGACACTGGGAAGAGGTCCTGTCTTGAGGCCTCAACGCCAGGGATGCAGACATCCCAAACCTCCTCCCATGTCATTCAGGGCCTGAGTGGAGCTGGCTGGCTGCTTGTGGGTTGTCTGCTTCAGGTGTTAATGCCTCATACTCTGAGCACCTACCATGTCTTCTAAGAGTGTCTTTAGGCCAGGTAGCCAGGAGAGATCCTTTGGTTTGAGATATTCCAGCTATAATTTCCTTCTTTATCTTCTGTTCTCCCTCTTCCATTTGCAAGTTCAAGCATGCATAGCCTGCAAATTGATTGCCCTCTGTTGTGTTTGTGGAGCAGAATTAAAGCAGCAGAGGCAAATGAGCTCCA
>NW_008582653.1:0-6220 GCF_000691845.1 Merops nubicus | reverse complement strand
GCAGGGTCAGGAGGAGCCCAAGCAAGAGGAGGAAATGTAGATGAAGGAGATGATGATGACGATGATGATACCAACACACCTCCCTATCCTCAGCAAACTTTCTCCTTTAAGAGCACGATGTTTATTGCAGGGGATACACCAGTGAGCCAGCTGATGGCAGCTTCCCTGGCTGACTCCAAACTGCTAATGGCCTGTAGACCATGTCAGGCCTATTATTCTATACCAGTGAAACCAGGAGAGTATTAAATAAGTGTCCTTAAACTATTCTAGGAATGACTTTTAGTGTTTTGGCCCTTGACTGCTGTTTTTGGTATATTCCAGGAGATTTTTCATATATGTGTGTGCATGTATATATAAAATATATATTCATGTATATATGTCTATTTATATGTGTATATTTAGATATGTTTGTATATACAGAGGTATGTGTGCATACATATTTTGTAACTGGGGAAAAATCACTGTTGTACTTGTCACACTGGACTAAGCTATCCTGAATCAAGTTAGCTTCAGTATGAAAAAGAGGAAGCCATAGATTCCAGGTATTAATTTAAAGGAATTAAATGGGAGAAATTCTGCGGTGTCATTGTCCTTGTCACCCTGAATAGATAAACTTAACCTGTCTGCATGTCTGAATTTGCTGTTTTCATAAGTAATTACATTGTAAACATGCTCTGAAGTCAGGTATTTTCAAGGGAAGAGTCATTAAGCGAACACAATGTCGCTGCACAACGTCTCAGCAATAGAGGGACTGGTGTGAGGCTGCATAGATGAGGGGACAAGAGAGACGGAAATAATAGGGAGTATGTCAGAATGAAGGGTGATTTTAAATTCTTGGGGTTAAAGCTCAGTGATAGCCAACTTACACCACAACTCTCTCTCTACTCCACACCACCCTGCTCCATTCCCTTCTACGCTCTGGCTAGTTACCATTTTTTTTTTTGTACTTTTTTTTTTTTCCCCCATATCCTTTATTAACCTGGAAAACTAGAGAACTTTAACTTTTCTGTACAGTGTTTTAAATGCTACCCTGTAGTTTTGGGGAAGGGAGCGGAGGAGGATGGCTCAAAAAGAATTCAAAAAATCCTTCTGAAAAAAAAAAGTGTAATATGTATCTGTGAAAAAAATATGCAGGACTGTGAATTCTGGGTCACAGCATCAAGTGAGGTATTGCTTCACAAGAATAACTGTCCCTTAGAGATCAGTCTGAGAAAAAACTGTTCCTGAGCCTTCCATGAGGTAGGCCCATGAGCTGATCTGCTAAATTAAACAGCAGAACAGTAGATATTTGTGAGAGATTCCAGTGAGTAACTGAACTCTGCAAAAATCTAATATTGAGAAAAAAACACTGAGGAATGATAATCATGGGGTTTGGTATACAGCTGCCCTCCCCACATGCGGCAGTAGGAACCCCATTAATTGAGAGGGAAGGTTGCAGCAATGATCTTGCTTGTGATAATGAGTATTAGGCCAGGTCATCCAGTTCTTCAAAACCTTATGTTCATTCTAGGTCTTCATTTCAGCATGTTTTAGGCAATTATGAATTGCAGAAGAAATTCAACATGGTTCAATCTTTTTTCTCTCTCTGATCTGTGCCAGTAAAGAACTTAAATATAAGCTTTATTCTGCTCCTTCACCCCGTGTATCCTCAAGATCATCTCTGTGCCACAAAATCTTTGCTCGAGGTCTGTATCAGCACAAAATTCATTGATTCATTGATTATTCATTGACAAAGCCTGGACTTCTTCATCCTGAAAGAAGGAGTGGAGTGAGGTCCAGAATATAGTTATGCAGGCTCATGTGTGTGTATGCACACAGAAAACTTGAAGTATCACCTCTCAGTTGCAGAACATTAGGCTAAACTGACTGAGTGATTAACCAACTTTTTTCTCCATGACACCTGGAAAATAATTAGTCTTCTGTGGTACTGCAGGAGAAGCATAAACACCAGATGTTTACACCCATTGAATACCTTAACTTAGTTTTGTGAATTGTTTAATAAAATAAGAAATCGTACAATTTCCCTTAGAACATTCAGTTAATTGCATTTACCATTGTTTTAGAAAAACAGGTTTTTGTTTTCATGACTGTAGGATTGCTTTGAATTAATATGCACAGATGAATTAGTTGATTTGTATCATTTGTATCTTGAAAAGACCATTAAATTTTTATATCTTCCTATCCTTATTATCTTTCTCAGTAAAAAAAAAATAATATTAGTGGATTAAGTATTTCAGCAAGATTATGGAGGCAACTTTGTACAGGAAAATTAAAATATATAGATAAGAATAACTAAGAGAATATCAGAAAACAATGCTAGTGAGGCTGCCATACAGCATATGAAGACAAATTTCACAAGAGAAACACAAAAATGTAGAGCATACACTCTTGCAATTTACTTGTAAATGAATACATTTACTTAGTATAACTTCCAGCTGACCAGTAAATGTATAGATTGACTAACCATAATGAATAGAATGTTTGGCTTACAGTAGTGATAAATTAAACTGGAAAATTCAGTCCTCAGTCTGAAACTAGATTCAGATTTTGAGTTCTGAGCAATGTGGTAACGTAGAGAATCACATCCACTCTTCTGTGAGGGTAGTCTCTCTTCACCCTCAGTTGTAGCATAAGGTAGGAGAAAAAAAAAAAAAGGCAGCAACATACTCAAGGGTCACTCTTAAAACTGGTGTGTATTACTGGAAATGTTTAACCTAAGCTTATTTTAAAACGGGAATCCTGCTTTCTTAAGAATAAAAATAAGAAAATACAGTTTAAAAAGAAAATGCATTTTGTGAACACCTTTAAACTGTCTAGGAGATCCCTGTATTTTAAAAACATTTTGGCAGAATATTAGTATTTTTCCTAGAGTTTAACAGCATATTCTCTGTAGCTTTTCCACCTGTAGGATTGTACCCCTTCAGGGGCATTTACCTGCTGAAATTAGATCCTAAAGAATTTTGTGCATCTCAAGCCACAGACCGCTACTGAGAGTTGTAGTAAATACGGTTATAAAGGAATTTAAATTAAAGGTTAACTCTCATTACTTTAATGTTTTGAAAGAGAGTGGTATTTGCCACTAATGGTGGTAGTAAATTTTTTATCACCTTGTTGAATAATTTAATTTTGTAAAGATTGCATCTCACTGATTCATAGAAAATGCTGGTTTAGAATAATGTAACTGTAAATGACTCCCAAAATGCAGCATCTCAGTGTTGGAGTACTGTAAATTTTTTCACTGTTGCTGCAATAACACAGAAATAACTATGTTACAGAAATGGAGCAACACTCTATTGCTTGATTTTTCTTTATGAACAGCAATTCAGCTACTGCATAGGTTCATTTTGTGACTGTTCAACACAGTAGGTTAGATGAAGTATTAGCAGCTTAAAATAGACACAATTTCAATTTCAGTGCAGCCCAATGATTTTTCCTATCTTGTCTGTTGGTATCATTATGCAATCAAACTGTGCTCTCGACATTAACCTCCTTGGAAGTTTTGTTTTGGCTCAAGGACATGTTGAGTGGCTAAACCTTGATCCTGTTCCCATTAAAATCAAAGCTTCCTTTGATTTCAATGGCATAGGCAGAGATCTTAGCAAAACAGCAGGATCTGTCTGGTAAATTACAACAATAACGAGTAGGGATACATTTGTAAGACTATAAATGTCTTCTGTGCTGTGCTCTGAATGTTTTGAAAGCATTTTACGCACAAAATATAATGACCTTACACAGATGAATTGACCCATTCTTTTGTTCTAATAGTAGAATATTTCTGTTCTGAATTATTTGCTCTAAGAATAATTATATTGCTCATTTATTCAGCAGGTCTGTATTTGATCTACAAACAGAAGTAGTCATTTCACTGTTTATGAGCGTTTCTTTCCAACCACAAACATGAATGGAATATTTCATAGTAATTATCTTTTTTGTGTATGTGTTGAGGAATACAGACTTAGAAACTTTCACAGGTTTCTTGAAGAACTAATAAACCAAAGCTCTTGTTTCATAGATTGTGACTATTTACAATTTGCACAGTGATAGTTAGATTGCATTAAACTGCTTCTCTCAACTGAGTTAAGAAACTAACACAGCGTGAATTCTACATTGTGCAATCAAATGCCCTATTAAAAAAAAAAATTAAAAAATCATATAATGATTATTCAGGCTTTTAAGTTTTAAGTCTGTTTTCCATGGAGTGTTTGTGCAAGCAAAGCATGATGAGTCAGTAAAGAGGTGAGAAGAAATGATACTTGTCTCTTGTCAGATTAGCACTCTCTGCTCACTTCAAGGTAACCCTTCTCTTTCTTTCCCTTAAACTTTCAGGTCAGTTGGTGCCCCATACAAGGCATGCTGCTTTTGCTCCCTGGAAAAGTAAACCAGCCAGAATTCCCTTTCTGTTTGACAGTCACCAGTTATTGTTTGCCACTGCCTGCCTGAAAAAGAGACAAGAAATAGAAATGGAGTCTTTCCATGACACTGACAGCCCAAAATTCAAGGATCAATCAACAGAAATCATTTCACTATTTGTAAAGCATCTGTAGCTGTGCCCTTACAAACAGAGGCCTTGAGTGTGGTCAGTGAGGATGTTTATAGCTGCTGATAATATCACCCTAACTCTGTACCTAGAGAAAATGACTAATGGACTCTTGATGAAATATATTAACAGGTTCATGACCTTCACATTCACTTTGGTACATAAGCTTCCTTTTGGTTTAAAGTAAAAATTATTCTTTTCTTCAGGTAGCTTAAGTTTCTGAGGATTGGACCTCAGTAAATGCAAGGTAATTGTAATTATAATATAATGATTGTAGTAAATGCTGCTGTAACACAGTGTTAAGTGACAGAACATTACCAAGTACTATAGATACATTTTTGCATTTAATTAGAGGGAAGCAACCATTAATTTATTCTAGTTAAATCAGAGATGTAATTTTTGAAGTTAGCATCAAAGTCCTCATGATTTAACCTTATCAAACACACTAGTAATAATAATTTTAAGTGTACTTACATTAAGCAAATAATAGTGGCTTTTCATTTTACTACAGAATAATAATTTGGCTTTAGGGTAGATAAACCAGAGATGGAAAGCCAAACCAGTAAGTTACAGAGTAATAAAATACTATTATTAACCCTCTCCTACTGCAACCATTGAAACTGATGTTACTGTGCAGTAAGAACTTGTACCTGAAAAATTTTAAAACAAACATTTTTGAGGCTCAGAAAAGTGGCAACTCAGGTCATAGTGAAGATTTCAATGTGCAGTACTAAATACTCCTGATTTGCTGAAAGAAGCCACTGCTACTTCAATTAGTAGGCACTTAAATGTATGGAATAGTTTCCAAAGTCAGAGCAGGTTTCTAAAGAGATAAGTTAAGCACTGCTTACTTTACTTTTCTGATGAAGCCCCTGTGACTGTCATAGAAATAAGAAAAGAGGATTGTGCACATTTTCCATTTTTGTGCACAGAGTGTACAGCACTCCTTGGGTGTGTTTTCCTTTTAGATATTCTGATCACAAGCTTATTCCAGGGATCTACACCTTATTATTTCAGAAACCTAAAAACTTTTCCAGAAGACAACAATTCCTTGAAGACATCACTGCTAACAGCATTCATTGTCACTTTGTGAGTCAACTGCAAGCAACAGTCATCCAAATTGTTGGAAAAGAAAGGAAAATTTTACAAATTCATGCATTTATTCTCTTTGCTTTTTTCTCCAAGATAAAAGTTTCAGTCTTGTAAGGATCCCACACTGAATCCTGAAAACAGAAGATTTTTTTACCTGATTCCATTGGTTTCTTAGTACTCAAAGTACAGGAAAAGAAAAAAAAAAAATTAACTTCACAGTAGTAGAACACGTGGAAATGAAGAAACAAAGCAGTTTGGGCACAAGAAAAAAATGTTTTCATAGAAATCTTTAGATTTCTCAGAAATGCAACCTTATCTCAGAGAGTAAAGCACATCTAGTTTCCAGAAACACTGGAAGGAGAAAAAAAGTTGCAAGACAGAGGTCTACCAAGCATGACTCTTTGTTCCACTTACACAGAATTAAGTGGAGATGGCATATACCTGTTATCATAGAGATAATTTAGGTTGGAAAAGACCTTTAAGAGTCCAACTGTAAAAAAAAAAAAAAAGTATCCATGTAGTTCTCATGAGAATGAAATTCCAGTAAGGAACCAGATCTATTCAAAGTGTCACGAACCAAGGGATGAAAAC
>NW_008582652.1:16779-21516 GCF_000691845.1 Merops nubicus | reverse complement strand
CGGCTGGCGGTGAGAGGGTTTAAGCCTGCACAGAGGACTCCAGCTCTTCCGCTCGCGTGTTCCCCCCGCAGCACCGCAGCCAGAGCGTGGCCGCGCATCGCTTCTCCTAAAGCTTTCACGTATGGAATACTTCCAGCGTAGCTCAGCAGTCAGGCGTTCACTCTGTGAAGTACTTCTTACTGCTAGGCACGCCGTTTCCATGGCGACTCCCGCAGATACTGCGGGGTGAACACTCCTAATCTCTTGTTTTCTTTTCGTTAATGGCACTTCTCCTTTGCAGGACAGTTAACGCAGGCCTGGACCGTGAGGACAGTACCAGGAGGAACACCCAAGAGGGAATGCCCAGCAGAGACCACAGCGAAGAGCAACAACTGCCACTGAATACAAGCATATAACTCAGAGAAAGGGGCTGTAACTAGAGAAGTACTATTCTGCAACCTGAGCCTAACAGGAGAGAAATCTACACTTCCTATCAGTTTCAGCTTAGCATTATCAGTACTAAAAAAAAAAGCCAGACTTCTGCAGATACTTAAATATTCTTTGAAGCATCTACAAAAAGTCGACACAACGTTGGTCATCTCTAAACACGGAATACGCAGGGGGCTATGTCTTTTCCCCACAAAGGTACAGTTGTTCACATTTTATAAACTTGAATTTAAGTTTCATCATGTCTAGAAATGCAAATTAATTTCCTTTAGTCCATATGAAGGGGGATGGGGGTGAGCAGGACTTTAAACAGGAAGGGAGAAAGGGATAATAATAATGTCAGGATTATCGGTCCCCAGAGACAGGATGACACACCAGGGCTGGAGGGAAGGTGTGACTGATGCAAGAGCCTTCAACCTGTTGCCCTGAGGCATGAGGTAGATACTGCAGTACAGGCAATGCCTAACTGGGATGAGCCAGGGGCCTCTGAGGAAAGAGGAACCAACGGGTTAGCAGCCATGAAACACCTCAGAGAAACAAAGGGGTGTCGCTCTAGGAAGGTGACAGGACTGGCAGCCCAGCTGAAGTGCCTCTACACCACTGCACCCAGCCTGGGCAACAAACAAGAGGAACTGGAAGCTACCGTGCTGCAGGAAGGCTGTGACATAGTGGCTGTTACTGAAGCCTGGTGGGATGAATCCTATGACTGGAGTGTGGCTATCGAGGGCTACAGGCCATTTAGAAGAGATAGGCACAGAAGAAGGGGTGGAGGTATTGCCCTCTATGCTAAGGAATGGATGAACTGTGAAGAGCTGTCCCTGAAGAATAGCCATGAGAAGGTTGAGAGCCTGTGGGCAAGAATTAGGGATCATGACAATCAAGGGAGCCTTGTGATTGGTGTTTGCTATAGGCCACCTGAACTAGGGGAGGCTATTGATGAATCCTTCATACTCCAGCTCCAGGAGGCATCTCACTCACAGGCTGTCATCCTGCTGGGGGACTTTAACCACCCTGACATTTGCTGGAAAAGTAGCACGGCAAGCTGTAGGCAGCCCAGGAGATTCCTGAAGTACCTGGATGACAACTTTTTAAAGCAAGTAATAGAGAGCCCTACGTGAGAGGACATGGTTTTGGACCTAATGGTGACCAATGCAAGTGAACTCATTGGGGACATCAAGATTTGAGGCAGCCTGGGCTGCAGTGACCATGCACTGGTTCAATTCACTGTGCTAAGGGGTATAGGACAGATGAAAACCAAAGTCAGCACCCTAAACTTGAGGAAACCAAACGTCCAGCTCTTCAAGGAGTTGCTCAACAGGACCCCCTGCCTGAGGGAGGCAGTGCTCAGGAATAAAGGGGCAGAGCAGAGCTGGCAGATCTTTAAGGAGGCTTTCCATAGAGCACAGGAGCTCTCAAGAGCCACCTGCAGGAAATCAGGCAAGAAGGGAAAAAGACCAGCATGGCTGGGTCATGAACCACTGGCTGAAGTAAAGAACAAGGTGAAACTGCACAAACAGTTGAAACAGGGACAGGTATCCTGGGTATACAGGGACACTGCCCAGTTCTGTAGGGATAAAGTCAGGAAGGACAAGGTGCAGCTAGAGCTGAACTTGGCAAGGTACATAAAGAAAAACAAAAAGGGATTCTGTAAGCACCTAAATCAGAAAAGGGAGGTCAGAGGTGGTGTACCCCCCGATGACAAACAATGGTGAATTAGTGACATGGGACCAGGAGAAGGCTGAGGTACTCAATAACTTCTTTGCCTCGGTTTTCACCAGTAACCCTTCTCTTCACAGCCCTCAAGTTGGTGGCCCACAGGACAAGGACCAGGTATGCAACATCCCCACAACATCCTGATCTCTAAATTGGGGAATTATGGGTTTGATGGGTGAACTGTTCAGTGGATAAAGAAAAGAACAGGTTTCATGGTCACACCCAGGGCTGATGCAGTTGCTGAGCCACTGTCCGTAACATTTGAGAAGACATGGCAGTCAAGTGAAGGCCCTGGTGACTGGGAAAAGGGTAACCTTCTGCTCATCTTTAAAAAGGGTGAAAAAGAAGACCCTGGGAACTGCCACCCTGTCAGCCTCACCTCTGTGCCTGGGAAGATCATGGAACAGACCCTCAAAGAAGACATGCTAAGGCACATGGAGGACAGGGAGGTAATCCTAGGTAGTCAGCATGGATTTACTAGTGGCAGGTCCTGCCTGACCAACCTCATGGCCTTCTACATGAAGCAACTGCATCAGTTGACAAGGGACGACCGACCTATGAATGGCATCTATCTGGACTTTTGCAAGGCCTTTGACACGGTCCCCCACAACATCCTGATCTCTAAATTGGGGAATTATGGGTTTGATGGGTGAACTGTTCAGTGGATAAAGAAAAGAACAGGTTTCATGGTCACACCCAGATAGCGATGGTCAATGGCTTGATGTCCAGATGGAGGATGGTGATGAGTGGTGTCCCTCAGGGGGTCTGTGTTGGGACCAGTGTTGTTTAATATCTTCATTAATGATATTGACAACAGCACTGAGTGCACCCTCAGCAAGTTTGCAGATGATACCAAGCTGGGAGGTGCAGCTGATATGCCAGAGAGATGGGGGCCATCCAGAGGGACCTGGATAGGCGGGCTCAGGTAAGCCTCATGGGGTTCAATGAGGCCAAGTGCAGGGTCCTGCACCTGAGCTGGGGTAACCAGCACTATCAGTATAGACTGAGAGAGGGTTTACTGGAGAGCAGTCCTGTGGAAAGGGACTTGGGAGTGCTGGTGGATGAGAAACTGGACAGGAGCCACCAATGTGCAACGGCAGCTCAGAAGGCCAATCACATCCTGGGCTGCATCAAAAGAACTGTGGCCAGCAGATGGAGAGAGGTGATCCTGCCACTCTGCTCTGCCCTAGTGAGACCTCACCTGGAGTACTGCATCCAGAGAGGTACAACCTTTGTTAGTGTTTTTTTGTTTGTTTGTTTTTCCCAATCAGCTCTCAGGTTTTTTTTCAACGTGTGGTTTCTTGTTCATAGAAGAGAACTTAAAATGATCCTGCCACAGCTCTCAAATTTAACTCTGTGCTCTTTTGCCCTTAGGAATCAACTCCTTATTTCTTGCTGACTTTTCTCCACTGAGTCCTAGCTCCCAATTCATGCCAGGTAATCCAGGCAGTCATAGGTGTATGCTTCACTGGCACTAAATCCTGAATTTAGTCTTTTAGAAATCATAGCAAACCTAGGCACTACTGAAAGTCACTGAGGGCTAAAGTTTCCATCAGTAATGACTCTTAGGCACTTATTTGTAGATCATCAGTAACTAGCTACCTGCTGCCAGTGTTGAGCAGGTGACCTCCCACCCCATTAGGTCCCACCTGAACTGACAAACTAAGTGAAAGAATGCCTGCCTAATCTTGAATTCAGACCAAGAGGCAGTAACTTGGTCACATCTTATGTAAATGAGTAACAAAGAAAATGATACTCAAATTCAAAACTGACAAATTCTCATCAGCAAGGCTATTTTTGTTCTTTTGTCTCCTCCTACACTCAAATTTAACTTTGGGTCACTAAATGATTTCATGGTCCTGTGTCTTCTCTAGCTGCTCTTTACCTCACTCTAACTCAGAGGAGGGCTAAGCTGTACCTGCAAGGCCAAGTTCCTCATGATTTTATCCTGTGATCTGTTCCTACCACAAGCTACAGAAGTTTCAAGAACAAAGCATGGCAATGTAACCCAGATGAGAAACAAGGCACAAAGCAAAATAGGAACATAGGATAGTTCCAGTAGCTCAGGATAACATAATACAAATTTCATTTAAAATAGACAACCTGTAGTTTTCCAGTGGGGGGGGGAGAGGCCAAGCTACATTTTCCTTTTCCCTAGAACATGGAAAGTCAGGGGGGAACATTTCATCTGTCCAATCTATATTTTCTGTGGCCAAGTCATCACTGGAAGTTTCTAGTCTCATTTCTACACATTTATTCAAGGCTTTCTTCAAACTTCCAAGACTAAGACTTTTCTACAAAGTTGTCCACCCTGTTCAAGTCTTGTGTTTATTAAATGTTCTTGCAAGGACTGCAGGACAAGAAGTCATCATTTGCTCTATCAAACTCCACTGCTCACTAAATCCATTATTTCCAAGTCTAAATAAAAGCCCTTCCTTTTTTAAGTGCATAAGCAGTTGTGTGAGTCTCAGTCTCATCTACATGGTATTTGCTCATCTCTGCCTCTTCCAGAAATGGATTCTTTTACTATCCCCCCACTCTTTTTTTTGGTCAGGAGAGCTGTCATCTGTCTTGCCTGTATAATCCTGCAGTATGGAG
>NW_008582652.1:0-16748 GCF_000691845.1 Merops nubicus | reverse complement strand
CAGGAATGCTCTGTCAGCTATGCTGGGTTTCAGAATATTGGTGCTGATCCCAAACTGGCACTTTGCAAAGGAGCCCCTTATATTTTATGTTAAACTAGAGAGGAATAGTGGGGTTTACACCTACCTAAGAACTTGAAAGGTATTTGCATAGTGGCGTAAAATACAAGTTGGAGGTGTTTGGCTACTTAGTAAATTCCTGATGCTGTTTCTCTTTTTTTTTTTTTTTTTTTTAATTTCTGTCTAGTTCATCACAGCTAGTATGGAATTAACTTGTTTTGGTATTATGTATAGTGACAGCTGCAAAGCATTGGAGCCACCAACTGTTCAAACATGGCAACAGCTACCTAACTTCTATTCTGGGTTAGTTTATGCAAAACAAAACGTGCAAAATTCTGCCACCACTGAGTCTCCTTCATTACTTAAGACATGATATTATCATATTCATTCTATTAAAACTCTGAAAACTTTGTATTTGATGATTAAAAAAAATGTATATTTAGCTCAAACGTTTATATAGCTACCTCTAAAGATGTGACATGAAAGATGTGAACTTAAAACACTAGAACCATTTTCTGTTCTTTCGAGACTCAAAAGACAAGTTACCCAGAGGTACACAGTAGATCAGATCCTTCTGCAGCAGTTCATAAAAGCAAGTTTATATAAGCCTTTTACAAAGAATTTTACACATTTATTACTGCAAACAATTATACCCATAATTTCAAATACTTAATAGAAGTTAACTTATTAATCATCAACATGGAAACAGCCACTTCAGAGCACACTGATAAAAATAAGCCCTACATGTTCTGCTCAAAATATACCTTGACACAACTGCCAATATTTTTTCTTGATTTTTAAAGTTTACCTTTACCTTCAAATCAGGCATGTATTAATGCCCCATATTTCATTTCCTCCCAGTGCCTGCTTTAACCATACATTGCTGTCACTGAGCTGTACCAACTCATCTGAGGCAGCTGAATGTCTCAGCTGTCCCAGGCTGGGCTGTCCCATGGAGTTCAATGAACCATTAGTGAGTTTGATGATCAGACCAAACTGGGAGGTGCTGTTGACTCTCAAGGGACAAAAGGCCTTGCAGAGGGATCTAGATAGATCAGAGCATTGGGCAGTTATCAGTGGGATGAAATTTAACAAATCCAAAATGCCAGATTCTACAGCAAATATAAACTAGGTGTGGCAGGAGAGCAGCAGCCCTGCAGAAAGAGATCTGGGGGTGCTGGTCAGCAGCAGGCTGAGTGTGAGTCAGCCATGTGCCCTGGCAGCCAAGAGGGCAAACCACATCCTGGGGTGCACCAAACACAGCGTAACCAGCTGGTCAAACGAGGTGCCCATCCCACTCTGTTCAGCACTGGTGCAGCTTCACCCTGAGCACCGCGTGCAGCTCTGGGCCCTGCGATTTAAGAAGGATGTGAAGGTCCCTAAATGCATCCAGAGGAGGGCAACAAAGCTGGTGAAAGGGCTGGAAGGAATGTCCTGTGAGGAGCAGCTGAGGACTTTGGACTTCTCTAGTAGTTTGGACAGAAGGAGGCTGAGGGGGTGACCTCACTGCTCTCTGCAGCTTCCTGAGGAGAAGTGGAGAGGGAGGTGCTGATCTCTTCTCCCTGGCATCCACTGATAGGAGGTATAGGAACAGTTCAAAGCTGCACCAGTGGAGGTTTACACCAAACATTAGGAAACATTTCTGTACTGAGCGGGTGGTCAAACATTGGAACAGGCTTCCCAGAGAAGTGGTCAATGCCCCAGGGCTGTCAGTATTGAAGAGGCACTTGCACAACACCCTTCGTAAGATGCTGTAATTTTTTGAAGGGATCAGGTGGATGGACTGTATGACCATTGAAGGTCCCTTCCAACTGAACTATTCCATTCTGTTTTCACTTGAATTCAGTCAGCAGACGTGAAGGAACACCTGAACAATACATGCTTTTAACTTTGAGAATTTTAACCAATTTTGTACAATGACATCCAGGGCTAATTTCAGTTTGCAAAGCATCTTGGAACATGCCAAGCTTCTATTACAGCCCTGCAGTGTGGAGGTAGCAGATACAATAAGAAAGCTGCAGCAGCAAGCTAGTAGGTAAGTCAACCATACAGCTCAGCTGTAAGAAACCAAGAATTTCTTACATACCAGATCAGTTTTACTTCAACGTAACACAATGTTGCACCTAGTACTATTATAAAAACAACAGAGGCAGACTTTACAGCAAGAAAAAATATCTTACATCAACTATGAGCAATTTCATGACATGCACTTTTCTTCAGCTATTTTAAGCCATCCTAGCTCTGTTGCTATTGTATCACCACCTAATTCCTTCATGGAGAAACAAGACTCCCCCATGAGCACGTAAGAAGGGCTGTGGCAAGGTCATACTACAGTTCTGCTCACCCAGTACCCCAACTGTCACAGTAAATCCCTGGGGAAGCATTTGTCATTTCCCCTCCATGTCCTTCCAGCCATGTCTGTGACTTCAGAACTACCTGAATTACCGGTCACACTTTCTTTAAACATCCCTCAATGGATTCCACCCCCAGTTTTGTCCAATTGTACCCCCCACACTACCAACACACTTGCACATCTTTCCACATTTGCCATCCAACCCAGCTAAGGCAAAAAAACCTCACCCTGCTGGTATTTCAGGGCTTCAAAAATAGTCCTTCCAGGTTCAGCACCTGCATTGTCCATAGCTGACTTAAGTCATCAGAAAATGCACTCAAGAAAAAAAAACAAAAAAACAAAAAAACATAAACCCACAACCCAAACCACCAGCTTCTTCTCCTCCCAAATGGATTTTCCTGGAAGAATTTAGTTTTGTACACACCACCAATGAGAATGAGGGAACACACATGAAAATGTTTTGTCAAGCTATAGTGATTCCTTCTCTGTTCCCTGAGCATTTGTAGCAATGTTACCAAGGATGTAATTTTACCAACCAACCTGTTCTTTGCCTGACAGTGTGTGAACATAAATATATACTAGCTTCTGTATATTAGCAGCATTCTCATATGCATATATTTACACACACAATAAATGTCTGTGCCTATAGACACAGACATTTTAATAGAGAAAAAGGACAGACAAGGGAAACGATTTTAAAAAAGCTATGAAGCAAGAACATTCCCTGAAGTTTGAAGAAAATAGGAAAGCTCTTGGTTTGTGTAAAACACATTCTGCAGCCCCCGAAGGACAAAGATCTAACATCATTTGTGAGCATCATTAGTTTTTGACCTTGTATGCTCAGGGAAAGCTGAGCCTTGAAAAAAAAAAAAAAAATCAGGGGAAATCAGAGAAATTGCAAGTATCTATAGCTTTATTAAATACCTCTCCCCAAAATGTTCTCTGGAATCCACAGTAGTTTCTGACTCTGCAGAAGCATGGTTATGATATAAGAACAAAAAAATATCATATGAAATGTTAGCAGTGTCTAGGTCAAATAATTTTTCATTTGAAGTTAATAGAAGGTGAACTTCAAGAGCTGTATTTGAATTTTAAGATGAGATCCCAGCATCTTAAAAAGAAACTAAAGAGACCCTCAAACCCTGCAATGAGTCACAAGATTGCAACATACACCCTTCAACCTCAGTCCTAGACTCCTGAAGTCATAACCTATGGGAAAAAGATATATACCTTTAAAAAATCTGAACACTCCACGCCTCCACAGAGTGGATAAAGGACCTTCCAGTTGACCTTGACTCCTGTTAATCATACTGTTGTGCAAGTTCTACACACGACGACGAAACCACCTGCTCAAAGTACTGCACAACCTGTGATTGGAATGTGACAGTTTGGCAGCTGTGAAGTAAAAGGTTCATCAAAAGGATTAATCATCTTAGAAATAACTGAGTTTCATTAAATAAAAGTAGGTCTGTTACAACAAATGCTATTTGTGTTTTTAGGTTCATCTTCATGAATCAGAGCATATTTTTAGAACAACGTATGACAAAACAGATGCTTTTTTCAAAGTCTGAGTGGTTAATCTGTGAGATCATAGCTAAGTATCTCTGAGTTCATATCTTGCATCTGTGGACACATTGGGAAGGTTTGAAGCTCCAAAGGCACTCAGGTTGGAAGCAACACATTAAACACCAGTCAGCTGTGATTTTACCCACTTATGCTGCCTAAATGAAGGAACCTGAGCATCACTTCTAGATCTGACAGCCTGATGTACAGGTGCTTCTCTTTATCAACACTCCCCTGCTTAACACATTCCCTCCAAGTTCCCTCCCTTTTTTTTTTTTTCCCCCCCCTCTCTCTTCTCCCTTAACATTCCATTGCACTTGCACATAAGAAGTAATGGTCACTAGACTGCCTCCACATTTGCCCAAGTACACTGAAGTATTCTGATATTTTAGGCTGGAAGTCTCCTTTTACACTAGTGTCACAGTGGACTAGAAGACTATGATTAAAAGTCAAGGAAGACTGGTACAAAAGCTGCACTTGAAGATTTGTTGGAAGATGCAGGAAAAGGAGTCTGAGAACTCCTAGCAAAAAGCAAACATAACCCTGATATTAGAACAGGCCAATCAAGTCAATAACCAGGATTATCAACATCTATGTTCTTACCATTCATTAAACTTCCACAATAAGGTACACACAAACTTCCCAGCTACAAATCAGGAGCACATCAGAGACCCAGACACTAGGGAAGTTTAGATTTTGCTGGGGCCAGCAAAAGCCAATAGATGAGGAAGTTCCCAGCAATTAAAACAGAAATCCATCTCTCGCTAGTGAGCAGAAGAGCGAAGCAGCTACCTGTGGTTCTGACAGCATGTCTAAATCATGGGGGAAATTCCACAGCTGATTAGCACACCAGTTCCTACAGGTCACACTGCACGTGCCCTGCCTTGCCAAGCAAACACGAGGTGGTCTTGCTGCCCTACAGAAACAGCACTCTGGTATCCTGAGCACACTGCACACCAGCCTAAGTCCTGGCACACTGAAGTGCTGCCTTCATTTCTCCGAATGCTCCTCAACTTGGATGTCAGGCCAGAACATACACCCCCAAACAAGAAATTCAAGGCAACCTGGGTTAGCAGGAGATGCTGAAAGGTCCCGCTGCCAAGCATGGGGCTGGTCTCACCACAATGGCAAGGACCACTTCATCACAAGCAATGCTTCTGCCACTGCAGCACCTTGTCCCAGTCCAGAATCATGGGCTGGGACCACCACCTGGTGGGAGCCATGACAAAAGCTGCTACAGCAGTGATTGCCAGGGTGACTGACCTGGAGTTTTCTGGTTTGGGCACCAAGGAAAACTTAACAGGTTTCTCACTGGTGCTCATCGCCCAAGGCCAATATAAATTAAAAAGCAAACAAGAACCCAAAAAAAACTGAGAAGGGACAAAGGAACACGTATTTTAATTCCCAGCATAGTTTCACTTAACTTTTGTAACTTTTCTTTCAGCATATTAAGGTCACTTGCTATAACCAAACAATAACTAGTCTTTACAAAGGAGGGGCCTTTACTACCCCCCCCCCGCTTCCTCCTCCCCGTCCCCCAAAAATGTGGCTCTGCACAGAGCCTCTCAGAGAATACTCAAGTGGCCTTAACACCTTGGTAGCTCCCCACTCTGGGATCTAGCTCTCAGTTCTATTTCCTTCCATGTCTCCCAGCAGAGAGGAGAGAGACAGATGTACATTTTTATACAACTTCAATGTAATTTTTTTTCCACTGTGCTTTATCTGAACTCTCTAGATCACTAGTAAACAGCATTTTTACCCACTTCTTGTTTAGATTTTTTGGCAAAGGCTCGTTTGCAGGGAGAGGCAGACTTTCCAAGGTCCTTCAGGCTATATAGAGGGAAGACTCAGTTTATCACTGCAGGAACTCTGAAATACACAGTCTGTGTGTGCACATCCCTTCATTTTTCTCTTGAATGCTGGGCAGTTGTTTCTGCAACGCCTGCAAGAATACACTTGCATTCTTGCTGGCTTCCTGTGCTGCTTATAAAGAATAGAAAGTGTAACCTAATTTAAATGTCCTAGAAATCTCCAGATTTCTAGAAGTAGGTCCAACATACTAGAGCTTCCCCATCCCCAGAGGGCTACAGGCCTACAAATCAATACATGTATTAGGCAAACTCTTCAGTACTAGAGAAGCACCTACCAAAGGGAGCTGCACACGTGCATAGATGGAGCAAATTATTTCCAAGTGTAACTCCACATGGTTGCAGACACCTGAATGTGACTCTGACATATGGACACTACTCACCCAGCTGTCAATACTGAATGCCTCAGTATATACAGTGCTTTTCACAGGTCCCACAAACTATTTCCCCAAGTAACCACTCACATGTCAGAGCAGGAAGTATGTCTGTCAAGGCCAGTGATGCTGCTTGAGTCTTCAGTGGGAATTACACCAGTAGGTGAAGAGTAGCACCCAGGTTCCAGACTGTGTCCATGTTATTTTGACAATTGTCACATGAAAAGAACCCAGAAAAGCATCCAATCAGTGTAAGAAGACTTACTTTTCATATACTGCCAGGAAACCTTATGATTTGGGATGAAAGAGGAATTAAGGTTAATAAAAGAGCACAGTCATCTTCTGTCAGAATACAGGACAGTCATGGAGCACACCACCACGGAACACTGCAGAATGTTCTCCAAGGTTTTGATTCTTTTTTAACCACTACTCTCCGTTCTCACAGTGAAAAATTAAAGACAAAAGTTTTTTACTTTTCTTGAAAAAAATAAATATGAAAACCACTGATTTGAAGTCACGACCCATAAGCAGGAGCCGGGACCTTTCAGCATCCAAGGAACTACAACCAATTCATGTCACAAGGAAGCTCCTCACTCACCCTCTTCATGGAACAGTTCCAAACTGGAACACCCCTACAATTCCTCCTCTACATGCCACCCCTGCAAAAATACAGCCCCCTCCCAACCACACCACATCCTTCCACAAGAAAAAAAACCCAACAAACTAACCCCAAACAAAAAAACACCCAACCCAGGGCTCCCCATGTGTAACTATTACCAGAACAGAATGGGACAGGTTAAGAATGACAAGACACTTTTGGGCAAAATCAACAGCCATGATAGCCTATGACAGTGAGTAAGAACTGAGAATTTCCCACTGATCCAGCAAAGCTCGGGAGGCTTTTTTCACAGCTTGCCCAAAAAAAAAAATCCCCCCAAAAAAACCCAAGCCCCCCTAACCAAACTTACACCCCAAGCAAAAAAAAACACCCAAAAGAACATAAGATTTCACTCTCCTTTAATCCAGCCACGTTTGCAACATATACAGCTGTTCCAGTATTATAAACCCAGAGTGTCAAAACAGTGCTTTATCCTCCAAGCAGTCTACCTTCACAGTTTCTTGAAGTCTAGTTCTAGTCTCCCCAGCACACAGGGTCCTTTTCCAGTAACTATTTTTCCTCTCCTTTCTTTGCCTACTTTAGCCCTAAGTTTTAACCTGCATCCATCTCAACCTCTTCTCATGGTTAGAGCTTTAGGCACACACAAAAATATATGAATAAGCACACTTCCTCCCCCAAATTTCAAGTGCAGTACACATCTGAATCCATGTATACCTGCAGCTTTCTACTGACTGGGTCTTTAATTATTGCCTGAATCTAACAAACAAACCTTAAGAAAGGACAAAAATAACTTGAATAGTAGATACCAACAAGTGAGCATCTGTTGTCAAAGTGATCAGTACAATCCTTAGACATGAGTTGCTAGGAAATAAAGGTAAAAAGAAACATCCTAATTCAGAATACAGCTTCAAACAGGAGCTGACTCAGACCTGGCCAGACAAAGAACACGCTCACTCTTGTTTGCGCCGATCTCGGTGGATAACCCGTACCACGGATTGCTCATGCAGCCTCCTGAGCAAACCCTGCTGGAGCAGCCTCTCAAACACTGCCTGCTGGGGTCTGCTCATCATCCAACCATCATCTCACCTGGGAGCAGCGAGTTTCTGCAGATGGAGACACGTGAATGGGGAGGAAAGAACTGCTTCCTGACTACCTCCCCAGTCCCCCAGATATCGAAGCACAGGGACTGAGGCAGAATTAAGAATTAGTGTTTTCAGCATCTCTAGCCCCAGCTTGCCACGAAGTCGCAAGTGTTCCAAGCTTGCAGGCTGACTGCTGAAAACACTCCAAGGAGCCCTGGTATGTCTGTTAATTGTGACAACTCAAAAATACTCTCCATGTTCATTCTGGCAGTTGTCAGTATATTTGAGGTTTCTAACACCTAACCAGTTCAAAGAGTATACTCACCTGCACAGAAAGCCACTCCAAGGCTTTTAGAAACACTAGCTACCTGTTACTGCAAGAGCAGGGCTAAATCTGTACTATAAGATGCTGATAAATACAGGGATCACCTCTTTAGGGAAGTACAGAAGAACGTTTATAAGCAGCTGGATGCCCTTCAGACTGGAATAAATCACAAACTGAGCCATTCAGAGGGCAGAACCTGCACATGAAGTTAACCAACCTGCTCAACATTGGAAATTCTGTAAAACCCTGTTGGAGTATTTCTGTAATGACTGAAAGGGGGCACTTCTTAAGATAAAAAGCTAAGGAAGACTATTTCCTGCCACAGACCCCGATAGCATAGGCATAACATCATTTCAGAGATTCACAACTTCCAGTGGAATAGCTGTTTTGACAGACAGATACGTACTCACGACTTGCTTTTATACTTCATTTGCTAACATTGATGCAAATGAAACTACATCCCAGAACTGTAGTTATCTCACTCATAGTTAGTCATATTGAGAACTATTTAACATAATACAACCACACAGCTCCACCCCAAATACACTTTCAAACATAAAACCTAAGTATCGATTACTGTTCAATCAGTATGTTTCTCAAAAGCTTTTGCTACATGAGAATTAAGACTTTACCTAAATTAAAAACCCGTTAGCAAAGGTTATCACACACACCAACACTCGCAGTTAAGAAAGTTGTCCCTAGGCCATTTTTGTTTCATTTTGAAACCTCTGTTGCAATGTTTTTAGTGAATAGTAAGAAAAATCTGATCAGCCATCTAGTAGGTCTGATTTCTGTAACTTGACTGTAGCAAATTAGATACTTAAATGCTTGACAGGTTTTTTTTTGCCTTTGGAAACAGCTAGGTAAGTAAAAAATACTTAAGCCCACAGATATTCACAGGGTTTAACACAGAGATTTTCTATTTTGAAGTATTTATAAGCTTTCCAAGTATTACAGTAATATTCAGCAACTACAGAGTTCAGGCTGATTTCCCACAGAAAACACAGGCCTTTTGCCAAAGTAGTATAGGGTGAGATGGAAAAAAAAAAAAAGGGACAAAAAGAAGAAAAAAAAACCCCCACATATCAAGACAACTTACTAGTGACTCAATACTTCCCAAGTGCTCGTATTTTACATGTCTGCAGAGAGGATGGTTACAGAACCAGGGAAGCAAGTAGAAAAGTGCCAGTCCTGTACCACAGCAGAAGCAGCTGTCCCTCTGCATCAAGTACACCAAGCAAGAACTAGTTAATTTGTTCTATAGCAGGAAAAAGCCCTGCCGTAAGTGCACTTGAAAGATGTGGGTATCTGGAATCTTTTAAAGATTCTATAATATGTCACCCAAAGGATTTCTTATTGTTGTGCCATGCCTTATCCATTGTTAAAATCCAGACCGTTTCTATCCCAATTGCTGACATGCCCCACAGCAGGACAGTCACTCTAACATTATTGTCAGTCACAGCAGCATACAAGGCATAGAAAATACAGATTTAAGTAACCCAAGTTATACTAGTTTCCTGTCTTAACTGAGCTTTCTGCTCTTTTTTTTTTTCCCCCATCCATTCTTGTTTTTAACAGCATCCTTGCTTGCCTCCCATCTCCCAGGGAGACAGGCCCGAGTGGGACAGGACCAGCTACAACTTGTCTGCAGGTCAGATTCAATCCCTGGACCACTCCCCTCTCCAACCAGACCTCTGCCCATGTGAGCAGATGCATTTTCCAGTGACTACCATGTACAAAGCCAAGCACTCAAGCATTTGCCACAGACTCGTGTACCCAAACATCACTGCATGAGTTCAGACCACACATCAGCCAGCACTGATCAGCCAGACCGACAGTAACCAGTCACCATCTGAATCCAACACACAGAGAACACCTATCACCAAAATATGCATTTCTTACATTAGAATAGTCTCAGTTAACTGTTCACCAAACATGCAAAAATCTTATTCCATGCAAAGCACGTTGGCCACAGTAAAAGACATTAAAACCTTTTTTTTTTTTTAAATTAACTTGGGAGATTCCTTCCCTCAGCTGCAGCGTGTGCCTAAACCTGGTACAATCTGTGATGCTTGAAGGAAGCAGTCCTCATCATCGTGAACCCAAGTGCCAATCTCTTCAAGTCACAAAAAAGACATCCAAAGCTATGCAAATTACAGCTATCTGCATTTACAGCTTTACCTGTACTGTTTGCTACCCATTTAAAGAACCCGATCCAGTTACTAAGGAGCCTGAAGTCAGCTTGTAACAGAGCATTCTGTATTGGGACACTCAGACTTGTTCTACTCAGGTGTCACGTCACCCTAGTGAGTTAAGTGTAATGAAGAAAACCCACAACACCCCACTCCACAAAGCAATAACAAAAAAAAGGTGAGCTCAAAATGAAACTAAATTCACAGAATTGTTCATCCATTGAATCACTTTGGGAAATGATGCAAAATTTTTATTTAACAGCAAGAATGAAATGCAATTTTTTTCCTCCCCTTAGAAAGGTGAAAAATCTGGAATAAGAGATCCATTTTACCCTCAGTCTCTACAATCATGAGGCCACTCATTGTTCCCACTCTAGCCAGGCATCCTACCAGCTGTAGCAATTAACAGCCTTGGATTAAATCCTGTTAAAAACCTAACCTCACCCAAAATACATTTTTTTTGTTTGTTTGTCCTGTGTTTCAGCCTTTCCAAAATGGGATGTTTCAGAACCAGCAGCAGGCAACGACGGCGGGGTGGGGACGTGCGTGCGGCCTCGCCGGCTCCAAATGGACCCTTCTCAAGCACAGTGGCCAGAGCCACCAGGCTGAATCTCCTGCTGCTGAGCACAGTAACTGAGGGATGGCAAGTGCTCCTTAACACTGCAACACAGAGGGAGGGACACGAGCCCAGCAGATAATCAGCAAAAGCAGTATGTAGTAAATGGAGTAGAGAATAATCCTAAGGACACATTTTTATTTTGCCCCAGTATCGGCTCATTTAGACATCACCCAAAAAAAAGTGAGGAGGAAGGCAAATGACTAGGAGTCTAGACTTTTTGGAGAACTGCACATTTCATAGCAAGGCTATTATGAAGAGTCACAATGCAATGGAGACCGTTGCTTTAGAATTGGTGGCTTTATCTCCTGTATCCATGACACTTCTGTTTCATATACTGAATGATATTTGCCTATTCATCTGAAGGTACTAAACCCAAACATTCCGAGAGAAGGCTTCAGGGAATTAATTCTAGTCGAGTGATGGGGGGAGACAGGAAAGAGAAAGGTAGCTTGGAACAAACCCAATAAGCCAAGTCCCAGATTTGAAGCAAGCTGTGGGTCATTTCCTAAATGTTCTCATCTGTAAAATCTTAACAACTACACCGATAGGAGTGATGTATTTTAAAGATGAGAATTAGTGAAAAACAGAGCAGTGAGTGCTGCATTCTCTCATGGTAGTTATGTCAGCTAGGGAGGAGAGACAAGTCCGTGCCACCACAGCAGGGGATGTCCCATCCTAGCCCTGTGTTCATTTAATGTCTCTGAACGAGCTATTACTCAAAATGTCTGCTGCTGACAGTCATCTCGCTAGTGGCTCTGATACTGTGAAGTCAAGACAAGAACACCAATTCTGAAGAACCAAGCTGGTTTTTCAGTATCATCCACTGACAAACTGGTGAAAAACAACTGCTTAATTTCCCAGCATGCTTTCAGATACTGTGAGTATACAGAGGGTTTTCTATGGTTAACAGACAAGGTTTCCCTTATAAGGCTAATTGTGCTATACTAAAACTTCAGGCAAGTACTATTACTGCTTGGAATTTCTTTCTTTTTCTTTAGAAATACAGACCAAGTTGTGCTCTTCCTGCACAATACACACCAAAAAAAACCCACCCTCATTTCAGACCATTCCTAAAAATCCATGCAGGCTTACCTTCATTAGTAGTAAACTCATAGTTCATATGGCTCAGACTAATTCACACTGGCTGACTTGAAAAAATTATTACCTGTATCAAAACCAGTAGAAAGAAAGAAGCTTCTCACCCACATGACAATATTTTAATAGAGTCAGCTGAACACACCTGCAGAAATTGCTTCTTGGTTATTTCTGCAGGATTTTTTAAACTGAACTTTTTACCTACCTAACCACTCCACTCAACCTTTTACAGAAACAGTGACAAAGCTCAGCTTACTTCAGTAAAAGCAGCTGAACACAGCAGTGTCATGCTCTCCCTACCCTCTTCTGTCAACTGGAGTTCAGTGTCTCAGCTATGCTGAAACCAACATACACAGGATTAACTATCATTTAAGAGACAGTCAAGTGACTACAAAAAACCAAATTTTGCACAGAACTTGATGTACCAGGCAAGACTATATTAACTTATTACATAGCAATGAGAAAGCTGATATATTAAATTAGTTGAAACAGTATAAAAAGTATTACAGATGCTTTCAAAGGAGCATGTGATTAACTTGAAACTTCAGGTAACTTCAGGCAAGTTACAGAATTAACACGCCAAGGCTGTATAGAAAGCATGCAAATGTGGCTGATATTGCAGTTTACACAAGCATTGTTGTAATTGCCCTTTGACTAAAGCACAGCCTGCCACATCTTTAAAATGCTGTATCACAGTTACAAAATTATTCTTCACAGACTTGCACCATGTAAAATGATCTTTTGGAGTCTGGGCAATTAAAATAAAATGATGGAAACACTAACCAATGTCACATTGTTTGCAGGCAAACAGGTATTAAAACTAGGTACACTCTAGCATACCTGATGGACAATTTAAGGCTCCGTGGGATCTGCAAGCACTCAGTTTTAACAAGCTTCATTGTCTGATTGTAAAACACATCTCCAGGCATTTCAGAATGTGATGCTTACATAGCAGTGTAAGAAGCATCACATATTGAAATGCTTCCCAGTTCAACTTTTAAAAATATTACTTTTATATTCAAAAAGGAGTTAAACCTGCCATCACCAGCAGAGTACTGCAGAAACTTCTGCCCACTTCATTGACACAAGCTTCCTCTAATCAGCAAGACTAAAAAGAAAACTTTAAGCAGGAGAAAAGAGTATTCTGGGTAAGAAACCTATCCGACCAATACATTCTGAAGAAATAGGCGTAGAAAAAGGGGCAGAAATTGAGAGGCCTGTGAAAAAGCCCCAGCTGGCTTGGTTACTTCAAAAAGGAACCTAAGAGACACCAAAGCCATCTATGAATTTTCAACATCTTGCTAGAGGACAGAGCAATGTTCCAAGGCAGTGCTGCAATGTACACTGCCTGACTCTGGAACACAGCATTCAACGCTCTCAGGAACAACGACCCATTTAACTTACTATTCCATTTTAACTTGAAGTAAGAACAGCATGAGCAGCGCTGACCCAAATATTCTTAATTTTCCTACCACAAAGGAACTTTAAAATACTATATAGGGTCTGGCAGCTATACGTGACAAATTGAGTACTGAGAGTTTACAGCGTTAGTCCTCTGGAAGCCTGCTTTAGGAAATAAAATTGTTACTGTTTGAGCCACAAGTGTAGTTGATAAATATCAACACCCAGCTCGTTCAAAAACCAAAATCTGCTGAATGCTCCATTTGCAAGTTTTACAGCGACACTTCCTTACTGAGCTGGTTACTGCACCTTCCCCACCAAACCTCAGCTTCTTTGAAGCAGTTACACAGGCGAGTTTTCCCTTAGGTAAGCTCTCCAGGTAGCTCAAAAAACGTTTTCTTTCATTGCTCTGCATCACATGCTACGTGATTCACCCCAAGGGTTATGAACGGACAGTTATGTTCACTGGGAATGTAGACACTGCACCAGAAGTGGACACCTGACCAGTACTAAAGATTCCTTAGCAGAGGAACGATTAAGACCCTGCCTTGTAACCTCGTTTATTACTCTTGAACTAGACAAATTCTGAATGGAATAACTAAGGCTAGAAGATGCTCTACTACCAGTCAGAACATACAAGAGTTTCAATATAATAACAAGCATCACAAAAGAAAGCTGCCAAATCCTTCACATAATTTGAATTTGAGAAGCAAGCTTACACTGAAAAAGTCAGACCTTTCATCCAGATTTTCTGGTACCCAAGATCTATTTCTTCCCAACAAATTCATGAACAAACTGTAAGCAAGTATCCACCTCAGTTTAATAGAAATCCAGTAATAGTCTTTAAAAAAAAACAACAAAAATAATAATCCACACTCAAGGATTTCAGTGAATACGTATTGTCAGCAACATACAAACAAGAAGCCAGATACAGAAAACAAAAGTCTGGTTACACAGAAAATTACATGACATTTTTTCATGAAGAAAGTTTGAAAGCTTCCCTGATCAGGGAAGGAGAAATTCCTTAAACTATGGAGGTGTTTCAGCCTCTATCCCCACCAACCTCAACAGGCCGGGACAAGTGCAATACCACAGACACACACAGCATTGCAACTGATCCCAGCCTGTGTAGAAAGGGGTACAGTTTGTCCACACTCACTGACTGACTTGTCACTGCCACAGTCAGTTTTGCATGGATTTGCACAGCAGAGTATCATACAGCTGGATGCAAACCTGCAAAACTAACCAGAGAACAGTGTTTAATTAAACAACAAATAAATTGTAAGGCATGCTGCATAGGTTGTTCTACAGCTAGCAGTACTTTAAGTGCTTATAATGCAGTAGATTAGTGAACACTACCTGCACTATAAGCACTTTAGTGCTACAAGAGCTGTCATTCACTAAGCGGCTGTTAGAATAAGGCAGGCCAGAAATTATCCCAGTACCAGCAGAAAGCATTCAAACTCCTTGATGTAGATTATAACAGGCCACCATCAGTTTTGCATAGATTTGCACAACTACACTCTTCTTGTAGTGCAACTATGCAAAACTAACAGAAGACTGCAAAGCAGAAAACTGCCGGAACATCTACAGTCTTAACCTGAGTGACTGGATGAAGACATAACTTCTTATGCCAGAAGGAGCACTTAGGGCAGTAGATGCTAATCTACTTCACTATCTGCACTAGATGCACCTTAGTACAAAAAGCACTTGACACCACCACACTGTACCTTTCCAGTCTCTGGAGTCCTGCAAGATCTCCTGAGGCGGTTGTCAACATAATGCTACAAGTGCCTTCACTGCAGTAGGTTCCATACATCACTACCTGCACTGTAAGCACTTTGACATTACTCTGACGCAACCGGCGCTTTGAGTCACTCGGGATCCCTTCTCTGCCTTGTACCTGCTGAAAGAAAAGAACAAAGTGAGTATCTGATCAGTTTTCCAGCTGCACACCACTGACAACGAAGCTGTGGAACAAATACTCGCGCCCCGCTTCCGGGCTTCAGCCCTCCTTCAGATTAAGCTGAAGCAGCACGTTAGCCCAGCCCAGGACTCTCACAGGCAGTGCCAGCAGTATCAAAATCCATGCTGACTGACAGCAGAAGAGTCCACTTGTGAAAATGAGTCAACCACTTCTCCCATACCATTCTCAGAACAGCATCACAACTTGTGGAGATAAAAATAACTGTTAGTTTTCAAAGACCACTCTGAAATAGGGTTATGAACTTCCATCATCTCTCCTTGTTAGAAAAAGAATAAGGCCATGAAGTATTTAAAATTTATGCCCAGTTCTAGGTAGCCAGGAATTTAAAAACCACATTGAATCCATCACACCATCAGCTTTCTAAAGTTGAGAAAGCACCTTATGACACAGCAGGTTAAGTTCAGACTCTTACGTTCCCCAATTACTCGCTTTGCTGGCAGGTTAGAACATTTGCTGCTACCACCACAGACACCCAGCCTCAAAATAGAATTCCCACCATCCTGCTTTGATCGGCCTGTCTAGCAACAGAGTAGGTTCTAATGATGGCTGTAAATTATTCTACCACAACAAAATTACAACTACTTATTAGAGACCTGAGGTTCTGTATAGCAAGATAGAGCCTTACTCAAAAATTAGAAAGCACATTTTATTCCTTCCTTAATAGGAACATAGACTTGCAGGATCACATAAACAAAGCCTCATATGATACTTAGGCAAGCTTACTAGTTTGGAACTACAAGAAAACTGTAACTTTAATTAAAATTAAAAAGGAGCTTCACTTCAAGAAAAAAATCTAGGTGTCTACTTAAAACCTTTTCAAACTCCCTTGCTGTCCAACTGCTTTAGTTGAACAAAAGTTTCTCTCCTCTAAACTAATTAAATTGTGGACTGCTACACATCCCTCCAATCCCAAGCAACTCTTTGGAATGGAGTGCTCCTAACCAAAATCCCAGCCTCTGCCTCCCAACCTCTGGCTCTGCCTCTACTTTTTTAAAAGTAAAGTATTAAAAAAAAAAAAAAAACAAACCCTTACCGTTTTCTGTAAAAAGTATCTTCCTCTACAAGTACAGAACTGCAACATCCACAGAAAACTTCATTATTTCCTG
Organism: Merops nubicus; assembly: GCF_000691845.1. Lineage (NCBI taxonomy): Eukaryota > Metazoa > Chordata > Aves > Coraciiformes > Meropidae > Merops > Merops nubicus. The sequence goes on along the minus strand of NW_008582652.1, from coordinate 107 downwards.
CTGCACGTGTCGATACTGGGAGAAGAAAAAAACAAAAAGAAAAAAGAAACAAAACCAAGCAAGTTATTTGCTTTTCGTGCTGGAGGAGAGAACAAAGTCACGGAGCG
>NW_008582651.1:0-1183 GCF_000691845.1 Merops nubicus | reverse complement strand
ATTGTTTCAATGTTCTTCAGTGGCATGACTTTTCGGCACGTGAGCATCTACATGACATACCTTTAGAGTCATGTTTTCCACTCGGGCAGCGATGTCCTGCTACAATGCAGCAGCCCAGATAGGTTTACCTCTACGCTGCCAATTGGTCTTCTTCCACTCCTGTAGACACCCCCATAGGGTAATAGCCACTGTCCAGGAGTCAGTGTAGAGGTATAGTACCAGCCACTTTGCTCATTCAGCAATCTTTAAGGCTAATTGGATTGCTTTAACTTCTGCAAAATGACTCGATTTGCCTTCTCCTTCAGGGGCCAAAACCACTTGTCTTGTGGACTCCACACAGCAGCTTTCCACTTCTGATGTTTTCCTACCACATGACACATTCCATCAGCAAACAAAGCATAATGCCGTTCACATTCTGGTAACTTGTTATATGGCGGCGCCTCTTGGGCACGAGTCACCTCCTCAGGCAGAGCTCCAAAATCTGTGCCTTCAGGCCAGTCCATGATCTCTTCCAGAATACCTGGATGGTTGAGTTTTCCTAGTTGAGCTCGTTGCGTGATCAACGCTACCCATTTACTCCATGTAGCACTGGTTGCATGATGTGTAGAAGGAAAGTTTCCTCTGAGCATCCAATGTAGCACAGGCAATCGTGGTGCTAAGAGGAGACATGCTTCTGTACCAACAACCGCTGAAGCAGCTCAAATCCCCTCATATGCTGCTGCTATCTCTTTTTCAGTTGGGGTGTAGTAGGCTTGTGATCCTCGATATCCATGACTCCAAAACCCTAATGGTCGACCTCAAGTTTCTCCTGATGTTTTCTGCCAGAGGCTCCATGTCAGACCATTCTCCTCAGCTGCTGTGTAGAGTCCATTTTGCACAGCTGGTCCTGTCCGAACAGGACCAAGAGCTACTGCACGTGCAATCTCCTGTTTGATGTGCTCAAAGGCTTGTTGTTACTCCACACTGCACTCAAAATGATTCTTCTTTCTGCTTACTTGATAGAGAGGGCTCACAAGTTGACTGTAGCCTGGAATATGCATTCTTCAGAACCCCACAAGGCCTAGGAAAGTTTGTGTTTCCTTCTTATTAGCTGGTGGGGACATAGTTGCTATCTTGTTGATGACATCTGTAGGCATATGATGTAGGCATCTTTATATGTAGCAGCCCCACAACAAAGGGATCT
>NW_008582650.1:0-252 GCF_000691845.1 Merops nubicus | reverse complement strand
CATTTTTTTCTCTTTTTGAGCCATTTCAAACCATTTTCCCCCACTTTTGACCCATTTCTCCCCATTTTTGACCAATTTTCCCCCATTTCAGAAGAGTCTCTCTGACTTTTGTCCCATTTCTCCCCATGTTTGACCCATCTCCCCCAATTTTTGTCCCATTTCTCCCCATTTTTGCCCCATTTCTCCCCATTTTTGACCCATTCCCCCCCATTTTTTACTCATTTCCCCACATTTCAGAGTTTTCTCTCCATT
>NW_008582649.1:0-37696 GCF_000691845.1 Merops nubicus | reverse complement strand
AGCGGGGAGCCAGGCCGGTGTCCCGCCCGGCGGAACGGCCCCGGCCCCGGCGCCTCTCGTGGGCGTCAGCCCCTCTGCTTGAGCCCAGTGGCCCCCAGCTGCAGCCCCTGAGAGGGCTTGCTCATGAAGCGTCAAATGCTGGGGTCGTGGGAAATAGGAGCATCTCAGCCTGCGTTTAAAAATCTGCTCTGCTTTTAGCTTTGAAAAACGGTGTAAAAAAATTCCAAGAGACAATTATAATCCAGGACGCATGTGGACACATGCAGCCCCACTCAAATACATACACGCACATACACACAAGTATGAATCATAAACCAGGACACTTCGATTTGGGAGGGAGGCTTAAAAAAAAAAACCACACTGTTTTCACACACATAAACATAAGTTGTGTTATCATCAGGCCATTCTATGACTATATTGAAAGCTGGCATTATGCAAAAAAGCAAAGCCTTGCTTACTTGGAATTCTTAACTAAAAAAAAGGGACCTGTAAAACTGTCTTTTATCTCTTTTCAAACTACATGGAAAGATACAGCACTTCACTGAACAAATGGTATTTCATAATGAAGCCCGTAGTGACGACAGCTGTTACATGCCAATTTGGCACAGTAACAAACATCTGCTTGTTTTACAATTTTTTCAGTTCTCCTAAAATAGCTTTTTACAAAACCTTGGTCTGTTGCACTCAGAAGAAACGCCTATCTGTTTTGGAAATGCCTGTGACCTTCAGTCACTTTATAAGCTGACTAAACAAAATTGCCATTTGGACAAAGTGATTGTAAATACTTGTCCCTTCATCTACAGAGAGGTTTGACATTCTGACATATTTACACAGCTATATAAAATTAAGGATTTCTAAGCTAGTCACCCAGTTCTGGTGATACCTGCCATGTGATTTTTGCCATTCAGAAACACGAGGAGACTTAGACAATCATTGCTTTTCTTCCTTACTTTTTTGAACTGCATAATTAAGTAGTGGTGGTACAAACATCATGCATTTAAATGCCATTTTATCACCTAAAGTAGATTTAGCCTGACGCTGAATCCCAAAGAAACTATGCTTAGATACGTTGTTCTTGGATGACCACTGGGAAGTGCATCATTAGAAAACCAAGATAATTAATTTTAAAACCCTGAAAGACTACAGATGTGACTGAGGTCAGGATGTTTTCCCACCTCAAGCAGGTGATGAAGCGTCAGGCTACCCTGCACTCACCCATGCACTATCCCCCTTCAGCTAAAATTCTTCCAAGTTACCTAAGTCCTCTTCCAAGATGAGTTAGAGTTCATATGTCTCTTGTCACAGGGGAGAGATGGTAGGGGCAGGTTTCAACTCAATTCAGCAATTTTAAACTTACGTATGAAATCCACTCGAGTTAAATAAACGTCCTCTGGAGTCAAGAGAGACAGGGAGGTGGTTCCCACAGTGACTCACAGCAGCAATCTGAGATACCTGTTTTAGAAAAGGGTGAATCATCTGCAGGTGGCACATCTCTAATTTCTATGTATGGATACTTGGATTAGTTGTTGGGTACCTGTCTTTTAGGTGACGAGTTTGGTGCAACAAGTTCCATGCCTGGGTTTTAATAAGGAGAGCCTTCAACTCTCCAGCAGTGACCCATAAAAGCACAGGCTCTGAGTGCTCAGAGAAACATGTCATCTGAGGCATCTTGGTGGTTTGGGTCTGTGACTCAGCTTCCTTGTTTGGAGCTAAGGAGGTCCAAAATGCCCCAAGAATTACTGGAAACTTGAAACTGGAAAATTTTAGATGCGCTTGACAGATAAGACTACTTTTGTTTTTTCACACAGGAGGTGATAAACTTCTGGAAATTGTTGCTATAGGATGTTGTGGCAGCAGACAGCATCAAGTTCACAAAGGGTTTAGAGAGACTTAAATAAACAAAGTCCATAACGAGATGGCAAAAGCAGAGATGGGCCCTCTAACATATGCAAACAAAAAAGTTTGTGGATGCAGGTCTGAGTGGAGCATACCTCAAGCAGACTCCAGGCATGCAGGCTGTCCTTAGACAGCCTCTCAGATTGCCACTGATGGAGAACATGACATGGGGCAGGATGGATCATGAAGCCTTCCTCTGGATGGGGAATAGCACCAGTAGTTACCCTGCTCTAAATTCTGCTTCGTGGTGGACCCTGTCAGAGCACAGGGACACACAGAAGGCTGCAATCAGAGCCCCAGGATCCCAGCCAGCTTTGGAAGCAGCACTCCTATTCCACCACATCATTCTTTCCAGATCTTCCAGTTCAATTCTCCCATGCTTTGTTTTTAACACTCCAAGCTTCTTAGATGTCCGGTAGCACAGAATAAATATTGAATCTTTGGAAATTAAGTTCATAACACAGGTAGCCATTGCTGACTAACAAGCCTATCTCAAACTTCATAAATTAATGTCTTCTTTGGACTAATGACCGCATAACATGCTGGGATTGATGTTGTGGAAGATATTGCAGAGACATGGGAGTTTTCAGGAAATATCAAGGCTCTTTAGAACTGCTACTAAACAATGCACTAGCTTTGTTTTAATATCCGTGTGGGCTTTATTTTCTGTGTTTATGAGTTTTTGCTTTGTTTCTATGCTCTCCAGTTGCAATGAAGCTGAGTCATGTGCAGACAAAGCATAAGGAGTTGTATAAAAGTAGCATCAAAAATAGAAACTTTTGTTTAACTGAAATTATCTGTATCACTACTAGCTTTTGATTAAGAAAAGTGAAAAAAAAAATCAAAGGAAAAACATCCCAGTCTTTGGATTTATCTGAAGGCAGACAAAAAGCTGTGATCTCCCAGCTGTCCTGTCTGGTTGAATGATCATGAAGCAGTTGTCTCCTTCAGCCTGAGTAGTGTTTTCCTTCCCTTCTTTTTGATTTGACTCCTTCCACTGTAATATACATGATCAGCACCTCTGCACACAAACACAGCTGAGAAGTCTTTTCCAAGCAAAAGCTAGAAGCATTTCAGTTTGAAAATACACAAACTAGAACATTTCAAAAATAGCCAGAACATTTTTTCTCCTCTAAGATGGCACTTCTGGTTTCAGGCAGTGTTTCAGTTATGATGACCACATTTTCTGCTGGCAAGAGGTACTCTCAGTGGAATTTGGATGGTCAGAAGGATGATGCAGTATTATACTCCTTGGGCTGGAGTCTGAGTCACTACTAATGCACTTGTTTTGTTCCCACTCTGCTATTGGCTTCTTATGTGATACCAGACAGGTCTCCTAATCCCCCAGGAATTGTTGGAGATGCTGCTTTCCTCCTTCCTAGATTTTCTGCTGTGCTCTATGGAGGAGAGACTTCACATTCCACATCTAGCACTAGGAGGACAGAGAGTGGTTAGAGATGTTATAACCCAAATGACTATGGTAGAAATCTTCTGTCTTATATACTCTGTTTAGAGTTCAGCTGTTCCTGTTTCTGTGAGGTTCACAAAGGAGGTCCTCAGGCCATCCCTCAGCCTTTGAGGAACACCAGAGCAGAAGCTTTGGTGCTGCAGAGAACACTGCCAGAACAAAATGTCTGTGCAATGAGAGGCACAGAAGCACCTAAACTGAAGCACCCTCTCCCAGAAGGTACATGCACAGGTTCTTCTCCCAAGAGACTCAAGTCAGTTTACACATTTAAATACTTAATGCTTTTTTTGAATGATTGATGGGTTGAGTACAGCTCTCCTAAGGATCTGGTTTGTTCTGTGCTTGGATCCTTGTCTGGGTGTCTTGAGCTAACAGAACAGATTGATAATAAATGCTCCTGCCATGGGAACTGGTCACATTCAATTCTTAGCAGCATGTTTACTGTCAGCTCCTTCTTCTACCTAAGCAGGTATAGGTCATACTGCTAATTGTTTGACACGTTTTTGTCAGTAACCAGCTCAGCTGAATTTTCCCAGCCCCAGGATCATGTTGTGCTGTAACAGATTTCTGTTTGGCTGGATCAACCCTTCTCTGTCTCCTGCCCAGCCATCGAGCAGCACAGTCACTGACCTGAGGCACAGGCAAACTCTAAGCTCAGCGAATGCTAAGGACAGTGCTAAGACCAACCTCCTTTGGTCTCCAAGAAGTAGGGCAGATAGCTTTCCTGGCCTCCTGGCATCAGCTCTAGCACAGAGGGTAGTACCACATACACTTAGAAACCTGCTTGCTGTTCACTGACACGCTTAAACACACAGGACTGTTCAAGGCATATCAAACAGTAAATATTTGTTAGGTCAGGCTGGGATCAGGCACTGCATCTTTCATGCAAACTACACTTCAGGGCACAGTAGCCTATTAAATGCACTTGCTTCCCTTCTGTAAAAGGCTACTGGGGAGAAAAGAATCCATTCCTGGACATGAGGGGGCTCCAGTGCAGCAATAAAAGAGAGCAGTGCTCACTTAGAAAGTGAGTTATCTTAAAGATAATCCACTCCCTTAAAGATAGTTTCTCCCCATCCTCAGTGAAAAAATACTGTGACACTCTAGATTAGCTCACATAGATAAAGTGCCTCCTAGTAAAAGCTCAGATTTATAACTACTGAAAAAGTGCCTCCTTCTTCCTGTATTTGGAAATAGCTTTTCCATGTCTGAGAGGACAAGGTTAGGCAGCTCTTCCCACTGGGGGAGATAGGGGTACTAACACAAAAATATTCTTGCTGCAAAACAGCAATTACAATAGTACCATCTCTACGACCCAGGCAGAAGAGGCTGAGAAGAAATCTAGCTGCTGAAGAGCTGTTTGACTGAGCCAGCAGGGCAAGGGGGGGAGCTAATTTGAGTTCAGGGCATGACAGAAACAAAAAAATGGTGCAGTTGCCATCACTGCCAGGGTGTCTATCAGCAATAAACAAAAACCCAAGAAGGTGCTTGGCACTGCAAACCCCCAGCCAGGTTGATGCCGAGCACAGTCTGTCAGTAGGGGCTGCATGTGCCTCTGATTTCCCAAAGGACAGCTCTGTCATAACCCAGTAGGAAACCTGGCTTTGTGAAACAACCAGCAGCACTTCACTTAGCACTGAAGCCCACAGCTAGTGACTCTTCTTTACTGACATGTTAGCATGGCCTTTTCACACCTCCCTGCTGGTTTAGACTTTTTATCATAAGAACCACAAGCAACCTGTCACCTGTTTCTATGTAAGACGTGAATGCTTTTGAAACCCAACAGAAAATGCCAGCACGGTATGGCAACATATGCTAACCTGCACACCCACCAACCTCACCCCCACTGGAACAGGTAATAGCTGCACAGCTAGCTGCCAAGCACAGCACCACAACCCCCTCCGTTTTCCCCAACATGTTATGTGGTGGATGAAGTTAGTAATTCAGAGTGTTTCTCTATTGTGGTTCTTTCCAAAAAAGGTAACTTCTTCTGTTTTCTTGGTTACACTAGTCAGATCACCCCTATGCCTCCTGGTTCCCCTGCAGCTGACAGTGATGTGGGTCAGAGCATCAGACTGCCTGGGTCCTGTCTCCCTGCTGGCTGCTCCAGTTGCACTGAAAGCCAGCTCCTCTCCTAAGATGGTCAATGTAGTGGTGATCAGGAGCCCACAGACTTTTCTATTACTGTCCCTTTCCCCAACCCTTATTCACAGCCACTTTGGCTGCTCAAGGCAGGAGCCTCTTTGGAGGGTCAGACTCCACAGAGGGGAAAAGTCAGGTCTGGAATTAGGAAGAGTCTCAGAGCACTCACCCCTTTATTGCAGACACCCAAGATGATAAACACTCGTTTCTCCAGGCTTGCTGGCTGGCGTTCACTTCAGGCTTGCCAGCTACACACCAGCCACAGCCCAGACTTCTTAGGAGACCCTTTGTGCAGACAGCAAACGTGTTCCCTCTTTCAGCAGCAGGAGACTAAGACTTCTCTGGGTGAAAAAAGGAAAAGCCATCCAAGATCATTGGCAAACCTGCCAGACTGAGCCCGTGCTGCTCACAAAGGAGCCAGGCTAATTGAGACCTGCTGAAGAAGTAGACTATCTATCTCATTAACCACACATATAGGAAAGCCCCGAGCAAACCTGCTCGTGAGTAACCAGCACAGAGTGCAGTACAGCTAAGATCCCAGAGAGCCTCTTCTGGTTTGGAAGCTTGGGCCATCCTGCTTTGCTATGCTCCCACAATCAGCAGAGGTGCCATTTGCTAGCTGCCAGGTGCCACACAGTTATGGTGCTCCTCTTCACCCTCAAAGAACCCTCTTCTCCACCAGCAGTGGGGCTGGGCATTACAACACAGATGCCAGAGGGGGTCATCACTCCACGTAAGGGACAGCTGGACCACCAGGAAAAGCCTCTGCATGTCCAGATTCAGTTCCATAAACTGTTAGGAGTGTCCTGAAGACAAAAATGGTGAGACAGGACAAAAGTCCTCGGATATTATTAAAAATCAGGAACCAGAAAGGGGAGACATGAGGATTGGTCATATGGTTGGTCATAAGTGCAAGCATACGCTTTAAAGTGGGAAGGGAATTACATATCCATGGATGGAGAGCTCCAAGGAACAGAAAAAAAAGGGGGAGACAACAAATGGTCTGCAGAACACAAAGGGAAGATGTGGCAGGGAGCCTTTCTTAGTGTCACATATAGGTTCTTAGACCAAGTGGAGTCAACACCATCCATGTAAAGATGATGCAGTCAGTGTGCACAAGTACTGATCCATCCATCTTTTTCCCTGTGAATTTGAGCCCACCTCATGCCACAGTATCACACACTCTGCCAAAGACATATATCTTCTGCCCCAGTGAAGCACTACCTCCTGGTATCATAAATCCTCCCTTTGTACAAGTCTGTGTGTATAAGTTCTTTATATTTCTGTAGATTTGGATGAAGAAATAATTATCAGAAATTATCACAGGTCAAAGGCAAGAAAGACATATGCTAAGAAAATATTACTTGAAAGATTACCAAGGACTGATAAGCTCTGGAGACACATAATCATGATGAATTTGCAAGAACTGATAAACTTACTCCTCCAGACTAATGGTGTACAAGGCTACCAGCACACACTGGCATCTGCAACAGGCTGTATGACTTGGATCACATCCAGGAAGGCAGTGGCTGCTGTACATAGATGAAGAATACAGAGTTACATATACAGCTGCTGAAACAAAGTGCCATCTGAAGGAATTTCTAAAGACCTATCTAAAAGCCAGTGGTGTGTCAGGATGACCTTCTGCTTCTGAGAGCACACTGTGAGGTTCACCTCCCCACAGTTGCTCCAGCTAATAAGCTAACAAGGATGGGCGGTGTGTTATGTGAATAGGTACCTGCTATTACTAATAACACCTTGATTCTATTAGCAACAGCAGCTAATGAATAACAGCAGTTGTAATCTGTGTTTTCCCTACCAAGGAAAAAGGAATTTATACCACCTGTTTGGGAGAAACATGGTAAACACAGTGGTGGCACTCACACCTCTTCATAGTGTGCAGACCCAGCTAGGACAGAGTGCTAGCACAGGACAGCTTCTTTGGCCAAACTAGCCATTAAATGATTTGTTGAAATCCCAGTGAAATCCTTGCCACTGCTTGCCAGAGGGATCTTGGTGACTGTGGAGAATATGTTCTTCCTCCTCCTGAAATGTGCTATAGGAAATCCAGCCCTGTGGAGGGACTGGAGAGGAACCACATGCACATTTGTAAGGGCAAGATCTGTTCAGAGGGAGGTGGTCTCATCTAAGAGCCCCTAACTGCTGTTTGCTCTGTCAGCCACACATTGTCTTCTCTGCATGCCTCAGTGCATGGCTAGGGACCACAAACTGGCAGACAACTCTGCTGCTTAGCCACTCTAAGGACATGGGTTGTCACCTGAGTTTGCTATTTTTGTAAAGCATCTCCATAGGTGGTGCCTTGTGGTTGCCACCGATGTCCAGAGCACCTGTGCAGACTCAGCACTTCTAAGGCAGAAAAACGAGTGTTGCAAGTCACACTGCTGGAAAAAAAAAAAATGAGACTCACAACTTTTTATCTTGTGAGCCTCCCCCCTTAATCTGCCTCCAGGTAACCTGCATTCCCATCTCTGCAGGGCCAGCAAGTCTGTACCTCCACTTAAGGAACAGACAGATTTGCCCATCTATAAAAAGAACTTGAGGTCGTTTGAATAACTCTTACAACAAAACTAACTTTATAAAGTCAGACCAAAAGTATCCTCTGACTAACCACAGCCAGCAGCAGATGCTTTGAGACCTAAAGAACAATCAGATTATATCTGGACCTTTATTTTTAATAACTATCAACAGCCTCCTCATCTCTGAAGCTTTCCTTTCGCCTAAGTGCTGAAAAGTTTGAGCCAGATCAGTCTTGCAGCTCCTGCCCTTGAGAGAGTTTATAACCCTTGAGAGAGTTTGTAAGAGGCAAGAGCCCCACATAGAACCACAGGTACAGAGCTGCCTTCAAAGCACTCATGGAAAAGCCGAGAATTAAATTCAGTCTCTTGATACTGGTTTTCAAACCCATCTGTCCAGAACATAAAGGAAATGATTAAACTAAATAAACAAAGACTTTGACAGGTGAAACCTCCTTTCAGATTTTCTGGCGGTGTTCCAGCCCCGCTCACTGACACTTCACATGCACAGCTGACCTGTGAGCACAGGAGCACAGTGCTGATCTGCCTAGCTGAAGTGCCATTCAAGCAAAACGTTCTGCTTGCTGAGCATATTTCCTGTTGTCTCCAGTAACTCCTTCAATCCCAACACACTGAGATCAGCAACATCATGACTTACTAAGACATGGAGCAGAGTTTTTCCAGTGTCTTCCCCTCCCTATCCACCCATCACTGTCACCACCGATGAGGTCCCCAGCTTTGAGAGCTTTCTGGGTTCAGGCAGCTTGAGGTGACACCTCCAGTGAACAGTGGTTAGCAAACATGTGCTACCAGCAGCTGACTTCCTACTGTCACCTGCCTGCTCAGGCAAACAATGAAGCACTTTGCTTTTGTGCCCAGCACCATGGTCTGAGGGCAAAAGAAGATGCCCCAGCCTGTGGGACCTCCTAAGCTCACATATTGCCTTGGATTTGTTTGATGCTCAAAAGGAAAAGAAGCCTAATTGGGTGTGATTGAAGAACAGGGAAAAATGAGCTGGCTCAGCTCTGCTTTAATGCTATTAGTAATGAATTTTTACTCAGCCAGAGTTCTCAAAGCTTTCTTTCCCTTTCCCTCCCTTCTTATATCTTTCATCTGTTTCACACAGATGATATCAATCCTGCTGAGACAGTCCTGAAAACTTTGCTTAGCTTTGACACTTCCACCTTTACATTAGAGTTCAAGGAAAGCTTGTGGGATGTCAGCAGCTGAAAAGCTAAAGGGACTCCTTTCCAATGATCTCTACCAAGTGCCAAAACACTGTCAAATCCTTATGCTTCAAGAAGAAGCCTTCCTACTTCAGAACACAACATGCCTTTCTCTCTAATTCCCACTGTGCAGCAGCAAGCAGGGTAGCTGATGGCATGGCTCCAGTACCCTCTAAAGATCCCAAATCACTGCTGCTAGCAACCCAAGCAGATGTCACCTTTGTCTGGCAAGATGGCATTTAGAAAGCCATAGGGTATCAAGTGAGAGTTCTCCAAGGCTGTATCACCAGACAGGAGCCAGCAAGAAACTTAAGATCAAATTCCATCACTGGAGGAGTTAAATTAATTACAGTGAGATGGACTGGGTGGAGGAACCTGTAATTTAACAATACACCTACTCAAGTTAAACCCCAGTGACATTTGTTCCCTCCCTTCAAAGAAGTGTCTCCAGTGTGAGCCTATATACAAGAGGGTGACCTTACCAGCTCCTCCATCAATGGGGCAGATTTTTTTGTTTGGTTGGGTTTTTTGTTTTGGTTTGTTTTGGTTTTTTTTACCTACTGCATGAGTCAGGAAATGGACTGGGGCTCAAGAAGCTTGGATGCTCATTCCCACTCTGTCACTTACAAGCTGAGCAACCTCAGCCATGCCCTCTCGTTCCTTCTTCACAAGAAAGACTAATCCTCACCTCACTGGTTTTATGCAGCACACCCCTGCTGCAGCTTATGTCATACTGCTGCGCCCATTAAAGGAGTAATTAGTCCTGTCCTAGATGGCCAGAGCCTTGGCAAAGCAGTTGGTTTCGAACCATCCCAAGGCCTATTTGATTCTTGCCTAAGATCTTTTTGCAGATGAAGAAAAAAGTCAATTTCAGATCAAGATGCTCTTAAAAAGTTTCCATGATTAAGTAATATAAAGTTTTGCAAATGGTTTATTTGCTTAGTGATGAAATATCAGAGAATATTGCCACTCAGAACTTTTCAGCTGGGATATCTGCTTTTCAGATATCAGAGGAGATATGATAGCTATTCCAATCTAGTGAGGTTCCCTGTGAACTCTGAAGATCAAACATCTGGAATTTTTCCTCAGAGAGGACATCTTGCCAACCATTGCAGGGATGTGGTCACACTAACAATTTCTGTTTATCTGCAAGCACCAGATAATTGCTGAATCTTTGCCTGACCACAAACTTGAGAACAATAAACTTCATGGGTGATAAGACTGGTGCCAAGCAACAAGGAAACTGGCTGATTGATGCACAGCCCACGCTCTGACATGGGAGGAGCCAGGGGTTACTTGAGTTAAATGACCTGATCAGGCACTGCCAGCACACCAACACCCGCTAAAGCTGAAATCACCCAACCAAGATAGCAGCTCAAAGACATACCTCATCGGAGGGTGGCTTCAGCATCCAGCTCCTCAGATGACACTTCCTGAGCTCTGCCCCTCCACGCAGTATCTGAAAGGTTATCAGCTGAGAAATGGTCCTGGACTGGCCAAAGAAACCCCACAGCAGACCTGCTCAGACATAGGGAAGAGCCTACAGATGAACTATGAAGTTTTTCAGTGTTAGAGATATGATGAAGCTCTCCTATGCTCCTGGAAGAGGGAACAAAAGCACTTAAAAATAGCAGCTATGTCCCCAAAACTAATTAATGAGCAGTTAGACCCTAATGATATCCCAGCAGCAAGGAGAGAAGTGCCACATAGGAGGTTAGACTGCCACATCACCATCAAAAGAGAGACTCACAAGCTTTTATTGTATGTGAGGCCAAGGACAAAGACACTGCTTTTCTCAAGGGGCAGGGACTCTAAACAGTTAGAAACACAGGCTCTGCAGCTCAGGTTCCCTGTATCAAACCCTAAAAGCTTCTCTTTCACACTACCCAGAGCATCTCTAACCCCAGAAAAGAGTGGGAAACAAGGGAGAATTGTAAAAAGATAATTTCTGGCTCAACAAAGTATGCTTGCTTTCCTGAGAGCAGGCCACACGTTGCTTTGCTGCCTCTCCCCTGTACAGTAATAGGTAGCACAGTTGTAATAGGTACTTTCCAAACACATCTGCTTCCTCTTTTCTCTAGCAGCTGTTTTACTAGCCTTTAATAACTGCCTAAACCACAAGCAGAACTTCTGAGACTTAATCTCTAAACCTGCACTAGAGTATTGCTGCAGCAGATTTACCTAGCAGATGATATCAGGAACATCCTACATGCTCTCATCCGTCCCAGCAGGCTCCTTTTATAGGGAAGCCCCACTGCTCTCTATCCTCCACCAATCCCTCTACCTGGAATAGGAAGCAGGCACAGCTGAAGCTCAGCCTGGCTCCCCCTAAGAGGTCAGTCCATCTTTCCTCAGCAGAGAAGTTACAAGCTTGTGCTAATTTCAGTATGAACTCTCCAAAATGCACAGGCCGAGTCTCTAACTCTGCGTGAAATGTATTAACATATTTGAGTCAGCATAAAAGAGTGATCCACCATCTAAGCCTTGCATAGAGGACATCCAGCTCAAGGTTTACGTGTGTGAAAGGTGATTTTGGAAATCCTGCCCAAGATACTGTGAAGCACCCAGTTTTCAGGGGGCAGGGGATCTATTTTTCCTGAAAATCAGGATTAGAGAGGGGTTTATGACTGGGCTTTTTTTCCTTAGATATTTTTGAGTTCTGCTCTTGGAAGCCTGCTAGCATTCACTAGTTTTTTGGGAATTCTGGCTTTTGTTGCCTCAAGATAACCCAGCAAAGTGGGAGGGAGAACAGCTCCAAATTACCATTCAGCTGATTCTACAAACTTGAGTGCCACCTTCTCCCTGTTCTATAGAGCTTGTCACATTTTGAATGTCTGCGCTTTGACTGAGCTCAGATGAATTCCCAGCAGGGTCTGCTGGTGGTCCAAACCAGAAGAGTCATTTAGCTGTCCATGAAAGGTATCACATGTAGGACACATTGGGGCTGAGGTCATGAGAGGACATGGAAGTTGGGAGTGTTCAAGTTTGTTGGGACATTGAAGGCAGAAACCTCAGAGGACTGAATGATTTTATTGGAGGTCCTGCAGCCTTCCTTGTGATATGGAGACTGCTTGCTCTTTCAGTGCATGGGGAAGATGGTGGGCATGGTAGGACACTGATGAATTCTCCTCTACTACATCATTAATTAAGTTGCTTTGAGAGAGAAGAGGGAGAGAAGGACGCCCAGTTTGTTCAAAATGCTGAGAGAATCCTAATGTCCAGATGCCTCCTCTGAGATGAGACTTTGCTATTGAAAGTCAGCTTAGCAAACAAGATGCCATGTGATTAGTCGGCTGTTTCTGGGCCAGTATGGCCAGAAATGATTGCAAAGTGCTCTGCTTTTGGCTAGACATTGGATAGAGTGTCCCATTATATATTTATTAAGGAAGTTAAGAAATCCTAACCAGACAAAAATAGCAAGGCTTGGATTAGAAACTGGCTGGCAGACGAGGAACAGAGGTTCACTGTTGCCTCAGTCCCCAGAAAGACTCTGCAGTGTCGATGTGGGTCTGCTAAGCTGTGACAGAGGAGGCAAAGAAGACACAAGAGTGGCTTGAAGAGGCACAGTGAAAAACAACACCAGGTCTTTTGGATGACTGACTGATGTCTTGATCAAGACAGGTAGCCAGCCAATGAAATAGGCTCTCTCTGGTAGAGACAGCACACGGGTCTGCTCCTTGCAGCCCAGCAAAGCTGAAAGACATACCATTTGTGGTGAGCTGCACAGTGAGGTCTGCTCTTCTGCCATACAAGATGGGAAGATCATTCTCTTCGTGACAGGTGGAGCTAACACAGCTCCACCCACTCCACACATTATTTAGGGGAAAAGGACAAACATTACGGTTTAAAAATGTCATTTGTCAGGCTTCTTCTAGTCAAAAGAGGTTTCCCCTTATGAACCAATACCTGCTGTGGTGTTTCTAGGTGGGTGGTCAAAAATGGCAAAGGGACTGGAGGGTTCAGTCTCCTCAAACCTTTGGGTTTTGCTCCCTCTTCAGATGGGGCAAGGATATCCCTTTGTAATGAAGGTATGAGTTCATTCTCCGGCATCAGTATGGTTTTGGCCCTGCTTTCTAAGAAGTTCCTCTCTGCAGAGAACCACTACAATTACTACAAAATCACACTTCAGAACCCAAGACCAGGAGTTGACTTCTTTTTCCCACACAGGAGAAAGCTTTTAGCAGGCAGTGGAGACAGCATACAAATTGTGTCTGAGGTGCCATGCTGCCGCTTAGAGGGCTGTTACCTTCTCTCACAACCCAAAGGTTACACTTTCAGTCACTCCAAATCTAGAAAGTGGTTTTATATACACATACTTTCCTCTGTCACTTCTTAGCACCCATGTGACATGGAATCAATATGGCCAAAACATTGTTCAGGTAACTTAATTCACATAAAGACTTTGATGTTTCTATTAAGATAATGAGTGAAGGCTGCCATGAAGATCAAGGTCTCCATTATACTGAGTGCTGTACAAACCCATGCTGGGAGACACTCACTGTCTCCAGAAGCTTGCAGTCTAAGTACTTGAATGGGGAGGGAGACTGTGGCATGTGAAAGAGGAATAATTTATCCATTATCAATTGAGCTGGAATTAGAAGCTCCTGTGTCCTTAGCGGAATCTGCTATCAGCTCTTAACATCACCACCTACAATGACTGACACAGTCTATAAATAACCACAATAAAAAGCCTCCCAGAAAGAAACCACACTTCATTCTTGAGGACATTTTGTTCTTCCTCTGGTTACAAACCATGGGCGGGTAAGGGTTGTTCCAGCAGCTGCATGCAAGGCTTCAGACATAGCAACAGCAGGCGGACCGTAGCTGTGAGAGTGACTCGTGTCATATGCAATCATCTGTCAGCACACCCTGCAATGCTAATGACAAAAACTCTTCACAAAGTGCACAGTGTGCAGTATTAGCTGAAGTGAGAGCTGAGGCAGCATCGCCATCCGTGAGGTGGGGTGGGAACTGCAGGGGAAAAGCGTCCAAAGTTGGTGCCTCCAATGCCACTGTGTGTTACATAGAATCCTTTCGGTTGGAAGGGACCTCCATACTTGTCTTTGCCCACCCGGATGGCATGATTTCTGAATCATGTTGCCATGTTTCTCAAAAATGAGGAGAGGAAGGCTGGGACTCTGCCTCCAAACAGGTACTGCAATGAAATCTGAGAGCAGGAGGTCTGGGAGTTATCACATCTTTCACAGTGGCAACATGTAAGGACAAAACTACCTAAAGTACACCATTGCAGAAAATACCACCCAGTGATGGATTAATACAAACATGAGTTACTCTTAATGTGATGGCAGCTGGGGGGTTTGTCACCTTCTCTCTTGCTGTGGCAATGAATGCTTTGTCCTCTAGACATAGGGCTCATTCCTCCTTTGCATGTGTTCATGTAAAACCAGTGCAAACATCACTGTTGATTTTCATTCTGAGACCAGATGCAGGTTCCCATATAAAGTCTGATGTTTAGAGCTGACTTTAGACAGGATCCTCTATGGCTCCCGAGCCAGCACCATCCCAGTGTATTGGGGTGCCAGCCCACAGCAGGCCCTGGCCAGAAGCCAGGATATTGTTTCTGCTTCGGTAGGGTACCCTCCCTCTCAGCACTGACGTGTTTCAGGAGTACCCTCAGCTGCCTCTTCATCCCCCTAGCAGCAGGCTATGCTCTGGTTTGTTTTCAGCTCAGATGTCTCACACACTGCACCACCTCACTGCCTGAGCGAGTCTTTATCTGTGCCATGCCTCAGTCACCAGCCTCCACTCAATGGCTGACACTTTGTAAGCATGCTGAGAGTTTGCAGACCGTGAACTGGGATGCTACAGTGATGGAGATCAGATAAGGATGACATTCATACAAAGCAAGCTTGACTGCTATCTGTTGTGACAAGTGAACATAACCAGCCAGAACAAAGCCAGCCATCATGCATTGCCTCCCCTCAGCAGCACCTGACCAGCATGAGGCCCTCTTTCCTAGCTGTACTTCAGCAGTGGCACTCAGGAAAGGTTTTTTCATTTCTAGCCACATTCCCCTCTCCTACACTCTCTGGGTGCCTGTTTTTTTAGGGCTCTGTGGAAAATTTATCAGGCCACAGAGATCATGCTCCTAGCCTGTAACCAAAACGTCTGTTCCCTTTATACAGGAAAAGAAACACCTCCTTCAGGGAGTGTTATGCTTCAATAAAGCATCTCTTTGTGGTGGCCCTCATCAGTGGTGAAACCTCTTCCAGGCTGACAGTATGAAAGCCAAGGGGCTTGTCCCCAACTGACCAACAAAAGTGCTGCTATTATTTATGCAGCGACCTGTTTCTGGGACACTTTGAGGTCAGGGTTGTCCAACAACAGTGTATCTGCAACAGTTTTTCCAACAGCCATCAATAAAAGTGCCTCAGGCTTAAGATTTTGGCAGGAACCTGGATTCTGGCTTGGATCAGTGATAGATCTTGTGCAGTTTATTCTCCTCACCTTGGAG
Source organism: Merops nubicus (assembly GCF_000691845.1). Taxonomy (NCBI): domain Eukaryota; kingdom Metazoa; phylum Chordata; class Aves; order Coraciiformes; family Meropidae; genus Merops; species Merops nubicus. The sequence goes on along the minus strand of NW_008582649.1, from coordinate 21,955 downwards.
CTGTTTCTTCATCTTGGGTGTCTGATTCAACCTCCAAGTTCCTCATCATTACAATTTATTGGGACTGACTGACTATTTTGGCAGATGACACTGGGAAACACTGGAGCTGGAGCCAGATCCTGCACCCTGGGTTTTATTGGGAGATTATTCAGCTCTCCTTACAGCTTGCTGGGGGCCACAGCACCCTGTGGGCTGATCTCATGCTCATGATAGAAATGCAGCCACTCCCAAGGTGAAAAATAGCAAGTAACACACTGAAGATCAAAAGAAGTTCTTGGCCAAGGACAGAGCAAAGAAGCTCAGATATGTTAATGTATGAACATGGAACACGTGAGATCTATCAGGCAAACACCCAGAACCCACACTCAGCAAGTTTTGGTCAACACAGAGAGCTCCTACCTACCCTCTGAGCCTCGCTACCTTCTGTGATTTATTGCAAGCCTTTTGACATTTGGTGTTCACTGGAAATCCTGATCGACTGCAGCTCAAGACTCTCAGCTTGCCTTTCATGCAAGAGAACAGCATGTTCCAGAGGAAACAAGCCCCAAGAGTACCTTAAAGGCTTGGACCCAAATAGCTTCCCCAGTGTATTATTTTCAAGCCAGTCTCATGATTTTGTGGGTCTGACTCATTCTGTGTAAATGCATAGGGTTAACGTTAGTCATCCACAGGCAGAGAGGAAAGACCTCACTGGCCTTGTGACAGCACAGTTTTTTTGGTAGTAGCCTGGCAGAAGACTCAGGGTGTGCTACAGGCGGAGGGGCAGGTGCTCCCGTCAGGGCACTGCTGCCCCCCAGGCGTGGGCACCGCGGCAGCGGCTCCCCACCGCTCCTCTGCAGCACTCCACGTCATCCTCTTTGGATGTAATCCGTGCTGAGGCCTCGGGGTGCTTGGTGCGGAGAAGGGGGGCGGTGGAGATGTGATTGTCTGAAGCCTGGGTCCCCTGCAGAGCCTGTTGCCTGCGCTGGGCACGGCGCTGCCCCGCACAAGAGGAGCGTTCCCTTGCACCCCGCGGGATCCAGGGATGCTGCCCAGCGGCAGCGCCGAGCCCAGCCCGGCTGCAGGCCAAGCCGGGAGCACCATCTGCCGGCGGCGGGACGGCGAGCTGGCTGGCTGGAGGGGCAACTAGCCGGGCAGCTCAGCTCCGTGTGCCGCTGCACGCTCATCAGGCCGTGCAGGGGTAGAACAGATCACAGCACTGCACAGAACCCGGCTCCTGTCTGCGTTACAAAAGGGACTCCGAACCAGCCCGTCTGCTGCGCTGGGGCCGGGCAAAGCTGCCTGGGTGAAGGGTGTCCAGCTGTAACTACAGCTCCTGCAGAGCTTGTGGATGGTTTCAGCTAAAACAGATCAAAGCACGTCACTGGGCAGTTTTCTTCATGAAAGGGCTCGTTTCTGTCCGGTTTGAAATGCGGTTTTGTTTCCACATTTTCCTGATAATAATAATATTGAGGGGAGCACAGGGAGCCTGAGCGGGGAACAAATGGCATGGCTCTGGCCCAACTGTGGACCCATTTAAGCAGCTTGTAATCTGTGTAGATTTTTCACAGGTTCCTTAGGTCTGCCGAAGACCCAACCTAGCAATCTTTTACACCATGCTGCTGAGCCATCTTAGTGCTTTACTCACCTCATTCTGTAGTCCCCTGAGCTCCACACACCTCTCAAACCCCTAGCCCTTTACCCCTCCAGCTACTAATCCTTCTGGCCTGTACAGAGGAATATCTCTGCTTTTTTTTTTTTTTTTTTCTTTTTTAAGTCTTCTTTTTTTTTTTGGCTATGACCCATATCTTCATGTGCAGGGGCCAAGCACATTTCCCCCTTGAGAGGCAAAAGCCCTTGTGGGTGCTGAACAGAGGGCCCTTTTGCAGAGTCACCCGCGCTGATTCCTGTGACATTTACTCCCCATGACTCTAAGCTTGTCTGTGGTGGCTTGAGCAAGGCTCTCTGAAGGATGGTGATCATGCCCAGGAGGAGCAGCAGCATGTGGCCTGTGCTCCTGGTCCCCACAGGGCCGTGCTGGGAATGCTGTAGCTGCTGCTCTGCATGGGAGTCTGGCTTTCCCTCGAGGTACACAGGGACAGGAGTGAGGTGTGGCTGGCAAGTGGCCAGAGTATGTTGGTAGACCTGGGAGCCAGGTATGGTCCCTCTCACCTCCAGGGTTATCTCACCTCCTGCCAGCCAGCCAGGAATGTGCTTCAACTCGCTCAGTCCTGCTTGTCCTCATTACGCTTTCCTGGAGTGCTCTACATAACTTCCCTCCCGCCCTCACAGTCCTTCTCCAAGCTGATCCTGCTTGTCCTTTGATGGCACACCATGTCCACATTTTCCTTTGGGTTTTATCCCCAGATACCCCACCTCTCAGCACTTCTGTCCCTTTCCCTCTTGCAGCTGTCACCTGGGTGGTGGGTGTTGGAAAAAGACCTCCTGGACCTGTACTTGCTTTCTGGACTCTCAAAAGGAATACTTTTTTGCCAACAGAGTGTAAGCCTATGCAAGTCATTGCCATGGCAAATCAAAATCATTCAGAGGGAATTTACTCTTGTACTTTAACTGAGAATATGTGATAAAGGAATCATTATAACCCAGGCTAAGGATGAATCCCAGCTTCTGAAGTGCTCTAAGCTTACTTGTTCCAGGGCATGGCTAGCTAATACATACCATGGCTAAAGGGGATACTTCCCTAGAGACCTTTGCCTTTCCTTTGAAACTCTCTGCCTTGAGTGTCAGACTAGTCAGATGGAGGCAGAAGCCTGCCCAAGGCATCTATCCCCAAACCACTGACCAGCTCCAGGCCTCAGTTCTGCATCCTGTGAAACAGGAAAACTGGGGAAGCAGTTTTGCTGAGGCACTTTGAGAGCTATAGGTGGAAAACGCTTTGTAGGTGTCCATTCCTTGAACTGACCTACTGCAACGTTTGCCATTGCAACATTTCTGTCCCTTCTGATGTGAAATAATTTTCTTGGTTTCTTATGCACACCTTAAATGTTTTGGTTTTTGTTTTTTTCCAGCAAATGAAGAGCAACCTAAATATGTGACGCTCCTGGCTCTCCCCGTGGCTTGTCAGAAGCCATAGAATCATAGAATCATAGGGGTTGGAAGGGACCTCAAAAGATCATCTAGTCCAACCCCCCTGCCAGAGCAGGGTCACCTAGAGTACATCACACAGGAAGGCGTCCAGGCGGGTTTTGAATGACTCCAGTGCAGGAGACTCCACAACCTCTCTGGGCAGCCTGTTCCAGTGCTCTGGCACCCTCACAGGAAAAAAATTTTTCCTGATATTCACCTTGAACCTCCTATGCTCCAATTTGCACCCATTACCCCTTGTCCTATCATAGGTCATCACTGACAAAAGCTTAATTCCATCTTCCTGACACTCACCCTTTACATATTTGTAAACATTGATGAGGTCACCCCTCAGTCTCCTTTTCTCCAGGCTAAAGAGACCCAGCTCCCTCAGCCTTTCCTCATAAGGGAGATGCTCCACTCCCCTACTCATCTTTGTAGCCCTACGCTGGACTCTCTCCAGCAGCTCCCTGTCCTTCCTGAACTGAGGGGCCCAGAACTGGACACAATACTCCAGATGGGGTCTCACCAATGCAGAATAGAGGGGGAGGAGAACCTCTCCTGACCGACTAACCACACCCTTTCTAATGCACCCCAGGAGGCCATTGGCCTTCTTGGCTACCCGGGCACACTGCTGGCTCATGGTCATCCTGCTGTCTACCAGGACCCCCAGGTCCCTTTCCCCTACACTGCTCTCCAGCAGGTCAGCCCCCAACCTGTCCTGGTGCAAGTCACCTCCTGTGATGTGTGGTGGATGTGTAGAGTCACCCAGTTCACTGTGGTAAGCAAGGATGCCCTGAGCTGTCCCTGCCTGAACCACAGGGAGAACCTGCAAATGTGAGGGTACATTCCATCCTGGTAAAGCACAAGCAGACCTTAGGGGAGGCTGCCCAGCATGCGTCACCCTTGCAGAGGGCAGCACTGAGGGAACACAGAGGTTACAAAGTCAAGCTGACAGCGAAGAGGTTGCGCAGCTGTTTGCGTGTCCGAATGTGTCAATACCATCTTTTAATGGCACAATCTCTAACTGATACAGGTAAAAAATAAATAAACAGGCAGGCTTCTGGGCACACCAGCACCTTTCCTGCCTATTCAGAGCCAAAAAGCTAAAAGAAATATACATTTGCTTCTTTCATTGCATATCAGTCAATCTAATAAAAGCTATGAAATTTCCCCAGCCCTTGGCTTTGATTCTGGAACCAGTTGCCTGCAGGAGCAGAACAGCACAGGGCACGTTCAGTTCCACATTGCAAGCGACACTTACCCTTTCTTAGGGTGCTGGGGGATGTTTAGACAAGCACTGGACGTGACTGAAGCCATATGTAGCTGGTGCAAAAGGCAAACCTGCAGTCAAGTCAGCTGAAATCTGCTTACTGGACTGGGAAGACTTTTTCAACTCTTTCAGAGTTGAATTTTGTGTGCTCCCTAGACAAGATTCATTTATCTTTATTTTGATCTCATGCCTTTTGCGTATTTTTTAAACTAAGATATTTTTAACTCCTCCTTGACCTTTTTAACAGCCATTTTGCTTAAAAATATATATATATTTTTCCCCTTGGGCACTTTGCATTGACACCAAGAAACTTTTGGGCCAGACTTGGAATTTTTACCCCTGCTTCTTATCCTCATTTTTCATATCCATCAGTTGCATTGGTACCAGAAGTGGAACTCAGCAAGAGCATGAGTGACTTTATTTTTTACTCTTTCTGTGATCACTTCTACAAGCTCTTTAAGGACAGTTCAGATTGCCTCTATACCCTGGAAATTAAACCTGGACATCTTATATTAACGTTTTAGTTTGTGTTTTTGACAAACTGGAACTAATTACGACAACTGACGTTATGTTTTCTGTCTGCTATTGTCCTCAAACCCTGTCTGTTGCTCTGGGAGATGAACAAGTAGTCAAACACACACTACAGCACTCAGTGCAAAGGTTGTTAGAGATCTGTGTTGGCCAATGGGTCAGATGGGATAATATACCAGCCCTTCTGGCCATAACAGGTATTTTAATGATCTCTGGGCCCAGTTTAGAAAATTTACAGAGCTTTGGTTGGTACCAGTAACAATCTGAGGAACATTATAAAACAATTTTGCACACCCTATTTTTTAAAGTACTTCATGGAGCCTATTAAACATCCTTAAGTGCTTTGAAACATATTTGGGACAGTTTTGTTTCAGGCTTCACTTCTAGCCTCTTTGGCTTGAAAAATATGCTTGAAAGTGACTCTTGTATTTAGTTGAAATTCAAAGTTTACTGGGGAAGCTGCTGGCTCTGAAGTGCCCTGATGCTGCTGGCACTTCTGTGAGCTTGGAGGAAGGCCTGGTTGCCTCTTGTTACATCTAATAAAAAATAAATTCCTCCTTTTCATTTTGGATCTACTTAATTTTTTTTTCCTTTATTTTTGCAATCCCCTTACTTAATTTGTCTTGGAATAAACAAAAATAGCTCACCCCAGGAAACCCAGTGAAGTCCTTCCTTTCCAGTTGGTCAAGACAAGTCTGAAGCATTGCACGACTTCAAAATGCTCTCACTGCTGGACCTGAGGAACAGGAAAACTCCAGTCCAAGAGTCCTGAAAAAGACATCTGGAGACTTAAAGGAAACAACTGGAAATTCTTCCTTCTGCCACTGGAAATAAAAGCCAAGAGGAGGGTGGCAGCATCTCCTGCATTCTACCACCGCTGCCCCAGTGGGGCTGAGCCCCTGCCAGGCTGGCAGCCCCTCAGCTCCTCCTGGGGCAGCATCAGCCTCTGCATCTGCTCCCTACACCAAGTCCAGGACAGTCTCTTCTAGCTGGGAGACCACAGTGATCCCATACTTGATTTAGGCCACCAAAACCGTTAAACTGCGCTAAAAACATCACAGCATTGGAATTCTATTTCAATACAATAAATAATTAAGCAAAATTAAAAAATAAATAAAGGGCTTACTTCCCTCACCTTTCAGTTTCTGGGGGTTTATCTTCTACTAGCTGCATTTTCAAGCTTTTTTCCCAGTGCATGCAACAGCTTTTCAAATGCTCACAGCCCCAGGAGCTGGGGCTTTAACTAGTGCAGATGCCATCAGCCTTGCTGCAAGGGGATGCAGCCGGGAGGCACAGCTGGCCCTGGGATCAGTGCTGCTGGCTGTGCTTCCTTCTCACCTAGGTTCTTGTAAACCACCCAGCCACCCCCTGGGGGAAGGGTCCCGCTGGCTGGGTGGGCAGCTCTTGGGCAAAGGCAGCGTTTTGCCAGCAGATCCCTACTTGTGCCCAGCTGGAGCTCCCTGGCTTGGGTAAAGCCTGTCTTGGCATGGGATGGCCCAAGTCTGTCTGAGAGCAAATCTCTGCCAGGCAGGTTTCCCTCCCCAAGACTGTGCAACTCAGGAGGGACTTTTGTCTGGCTGAGGTGGTACTAAGCAAAGCTCAGCCTCCAGCCAGCACTGCCTGATGGCTCAGTTCCCTTCAAATCCTGCCCTGGTCCAGCCCTTCTCCCCGGCAGCTGCACCCCAGGGTAAAATGAGTTTGGCTGGTCTCAGCCCGCCTTGTAGCTGATTACATCCACAGCATGAAAATCAGCTGTACAGCAGAGGGGCAATTCCCCTGCAGCTCTGGGACAGACGGGCACAGCTAGGCATGTTGACCTAGAGCCGATCGGCGTGGCTGTGGTGGGCAGTGTGACAGGAACTGGCATGTCCCCCATGGCCAGGAGGCACAGGCTGGATGCACTTCTAAGCAGCTCTTGGCCTGGGATAAGCCCTCACTGAGAGACCACTGACCCTCCCAAATCAAAAACACCCCTCCCATGGGCTTCATAGGAAACAAAAAAATTAAGGGGGAATGGGAAGGTTTAATCAAAGGCCTTTCTCCTGGGGTGAGAGTGGCAGGTTGCAAACAGGAGGTGGGAAGAGAGAGCAGGCCACCATGATGGAGGAGGAGCAGATGGAGGAAGGAACCGGCCCGGATTCCCCTTGAACTTCTAGCGGAGACTGAGGCAGAGACAACGTTCACATATCTGCTTCCCAGCCTTCTCCCATCTCCCAGGCACGCTGCACGGCCCCCGAGCAGCAGGCACAGGCAGCTGGACCCCAAGCCCCTCCACCCCAGGGCACCCAGCACCCCCTGACTCCAGCGAGGTCTCCAAGGCAGGAGGAGGCGAGGGCGCGCGGAAAGCGGCCTCTGCAGTGGCCTTTGCAGGGGATGGAGCGGTAGGGCAGCGCTGGTGGAGATGGAATCTGGTCATTACTTGAAGGGATTTGCTGTCTCTTTCTTTATCCCTCTCTCTTTTTTTTTTTGCTTTCCCCTTTTCCCTCCCTCTTATCCCTTTCGTGGTGCATTTGTCTTCGAGGAACCTGGGGTGTTCTTTTCATCAGTTCAATCTCTCTCTGGCACTTGAGTCCTGATTGGCTGAAGGACTTAGGGGAAAAAAAAATCTTTAATTAAGTAGATAATCTCTTCTTAGGAAGTTCTGCGGCTCCATTTCACCAACCCCCTTTAGCTCTTACTTTAGGATTGGTTACCCTTTGCAGAAGTGGAGATTCGGGGAGCATATGCCTCTTCACCACACCAGGACTGCCGGGTGGAAAATAACTCCATCCCTTCTCTAATTTTGTTGTGTTTATTTTTCTTTCTTTTTTTTTTTTTTCTTTTCTCTGGTGGTGGTGGTACCCAAGGGTTTGGTTTTTTTTTTTAGGATCTCCTTTCTCCCTCTTTATTTGGATTTTATATTTCACATGGACCCTTATCTGGGCATCTTCTTCCTCACTCCCTTCTTCCAATCCTGCTGTTCATGGTGAGTATCGAGAGCACCTCAGTCTGTGTCACAGGCAGGTGCTCTTCTCAGACACCCTAAGGAAATTCCTCTTCACCTTCCTAAATGCCCCATCTTTCCCACTTAGTTCAGTTCTGGCCTTTAATGAGAACAGATATTTAACTGAGTCCAAACACACTCATTGGCAGAGAGATTAGATCTAAGAAAGTCTCCTTTTTCCCCTGCACCTCCCAACAATAACTACAGGGGCCAAATCCTGAGCTGGGGTAAAATAGAGGAGAGTGGATGCAGACGATCTAGCCCCTCAATTCCAACTGGAAAGATAACCAAATGGGAGAGCTGGGGATTTCTGTTTTTCAAAATGCTCACAGTCAGCTTGTCTCTTATCTTAATCAAATCAAGTGGGGCTTCTCCCACACTCCCCGAAGAAGACAGCCACTGATTAAGAGCTCAGAGCCAGCAGGGGTGAGTCAGATCCATAGGAGTGTCACTCTGGATGAGCAGCCCGAGACCCGGGCTTCTTGGCAGGCACAGGGTGAGGATTACACATGGCTGAAATTCATCTATTAGGATTTCCTGGGGAGAAGCCTTTGGGATGGAGATCGCTATGGCTTGGTTCCCAACTACTTGAGGCCCATCAGACCAGCTTCCCTGTGCACAAACCTACGGCCATCTCCTGTGGGCTTCTTGCTCTGTCCTAAGGGTGGGTTTCTATTTATTTCCAGAAATGTTTTATAAGGGTGAACAGAATGAGATTACACTTGCATCAAATCTCATGTCGTTCCCTGCGGAGTATATCTACCCCGTGCCCAAACAGAGATAGACCCAAATGACCTGGCTCTGTAGGTATTTTTGTCTCATGTGATTTTTACTGTGTACCCAAACTTTATTCTCCAGTTCTGTGATGGCCTGAGGAATCTGCTCAGTGGGTTACAGACTTATCTCTATCAGCAAGCAAAGTCTTTTCCCATTCAATTACTAAAATCCCCTGCTTTTCCCATAGCAGATCTCTGCAGTTATTGCCATGGATAGAGAAACCAAAATTACAGGAAGGAAAACTCCAGAGCAACTCATTCCTGTTGGGCTGGGAGTTAAATTTCTGTTCTTTCATAGATTTTCCACTCCATTAAAAGAATGCACAACTCTTTGTATATGTCTAAATATAGTAGCACAGGAGCAAACTCAAGATAAATCTCCCTTCTGAAACATGGGGAATATAATATGTGTTATGCAGAGAGGCTAGGCAAGAACTCATGCTGATTTTATTTTTTTCCTGCTCTTCCTATGTGTATCTCTTGGTTTTCTCAGTATAAACAAGTTTAGAATACATTAAAAGATTTAACAAAAAACCCCAAAAGGAAAGTGTTCAAAGGGGAGAAATTTCAGATCCCAAACTAAAAAGTTAAATACAGAAATCCCAGGCATTTTCAGTGGAAGTTGGATGTCTAAATTCCCTGTCTGCCTGTCAGAATTTATCTAAGAGTAAAGTCTATAGAGCAAGATAGCCCTGCTTCTCTCTGCGTGTTGCTTATCATGCTCTCATGATTCCCTGAGAGAAAGAAAAATAGCAAACTTTATTAGAAATTATCATATTGTAGACCCCATCCCCAAACTCTTCAGGAGAAACAGCAAGGTTTGTGGGAATCAGACAATATGATGACTAAATGACATGAATAAATGAAAAAAATGACTGCAATTTTTGCTGGTCTTTATCTGATCCAATAGCTTAAAATGCAACAAGATTCTTTTTTTTCCCTGTGATTTAATAATGAATATTAGGAGCAGGGGGCAATATAGATCAACAATATTTTTTTTAATATATGTATGTTGCCATTTCTGTTCTCTGAGTTTGGATTAGATTCTGCCATGTCAGCTAGGTTGAATGGTCAGCATGTTTCTAGGTGAGCAAAATGTCAGGATTGCATTTAGAAACTAAAAAAACCAAACTACATATACAACAAAATAGAGAGAAACTTAAAAAAAATTAAATCTCAAAATGTTCACAAGTTGCCTCTCAGTCTCCTGTCCTGTGGGAACAATGTAACAATTTGTAATTCAGTAGCTTGTTTCTAAATGTTGGTTTGTTGGTTTTTTTGTGGGGTTTTTTTGGGTTTTTTTACAGTTCACCTGTGGGATTGCCTTTAGATTCCAGTCTCACTGGTTTTGTAATAACTTGGGGGAGTTTGTACTTGAGAACAAAATTCAGACCCAAAGTGAATTACATTTATTTTCTGTATTTGCAATAATGACAGTAAAGATCTAAACTGAGCTTTAGATGTTTCTAAAGAGCTGAACTAGCAGCACAGTAGCATGAGCAGGTGATAAGGTATCAAATAATTTAATGGGAGATTTGATAAGGCTCTTGGGTCATGTTAAACTGAGAAGCAGGATGCTGTTATTGGTTAAAGTTGTAACTCAGCAGAAATTGTCAGAGACTTATTAGTGTTTGATATGTGTAAAATACAATGGGACAGCTGCTTGGCAGGTTTATTTGCTATAAGTTCAATAAAACAATGATAGAAAATTCCTGTTATTGATATTTATTAGCATTGAGATAATTTCCTAGTATGGGATGCAACGAAAATCACTTGGCTCTAGATTTGCTTTTTGCCTGGATGCACAGAGCTGCAGTGAGGAAAGCAGCCTGTCCTGCCCAGGGACCACTCTCTCTGCCTGCTGAGGTCTGTCTCTGCTCTGCTTCAAGTCTCTGTAGTGCTGTCCTGGAGTTGGAAGGTGGAGGGAAAGGGGTTAAGATAGCTAGAAACCCTGTAAGCTTTCTCAGAGAAGGAAAATAATTTCAAGCATTTCCTTTCAAGTGTACGCTTTCAAAAACTTTTAAATCAGTGTGGCAACACCAAAGTCATAAGCACTGGGCTTGGTTTAAACCCATTGTGGATGCAGATAGCTAGTCAGTTTAGGACTACAATCTGCTTTCCTTTACAGTGGTATGGGAAATTAGTAGAAATAAATAAATAAAGACCACACTACAGAGAGGAAAATGAACAGAGATTCATCTCATAGTGATTCCGGTTTGTGGCACGGAGATGACTCTGGTGGCATTGTCAGTACCACACTACATTCGTGGAACACATGGCTTAATTACTCTCTGCCCTTGCTGGAGACCATATCCAGAATGGAGATGCATTTTTCTTAGCCAGATCACACAAGGAAAGACAAAGCACTCAGATTTTGTCTCCTTTTTTTAATCTTTCCTTTCCTCTCAGCATAAATATGAAAAACTTCAGCTAGCCTGCAGCCATATGACAGTCCCATCTCCTCATCTCCCAATTCCACTTGCAGCTGCAAGAGTTACGTGTGGGGGGGACAAGTAGACAAGCACAGGATTTATTTAGACTGGTACGAGTCCTACGAGCCCGCCCAGCAGCGTGCCTGCCTGCTGATCAGAGAGCTCAGGGAAAATGCCTTCTGTCTCTCTGACTTCATAAAAATGTTTATAATATCCTGCTGGGAAATTGCTACTGTACCATTTGCTCAGCTGCAGACAGTGAATTGGCATATCCTGAACTTGGCCTTTTTGTGAACCTTGAGGTTTATCCCAAGAGGAACAGATCCTCTGCTTCAATGCAGTTATGTCAACTGACCCCTGCACTAACAGGCTGGTTTGCTGTAAGTCCTGAATTTGTGGATTACTGTCCTCCTCCTAAAGACACCCTTGCAATTGCTCAGATGTTCCTAATCCAAGATGTGGAAGGCAAGGGTTTGAAGTAAATCTTTCTTGCACGCTGTGCATTTGGCTTTTCCTATCCAGGTGGAAAGTAATGCAGATGGAACATATTTCATGTTTTGGCCATGTAAGAGAGGACTTGCAATTCTCTAGATCTTGCCTACAAGGGGGATTTGACCAGAGTTTTCTCACAGCTGTTGCCAGGGGCTCAGATTCACACTGACACCATCCTGAGTGTGGTCCCCATAGCAAAGCACTTCAGGTCAAGGCAAAGGACGGGAGGGAAACGAGATGGAAAAATGACTTGTTCATGCTGCTACCCAGTTGCGTGAGGATGGGGACCCATGGAGCTCACACAGTCTGAATAGCCCCAGGTTCATGGCCCTGTGTGATTCGTGTCACCCGATGCTCTAATCACCCGGCTACAGATGCTGTCTCTCCAAGTCCCAGGAAATATTTAATTAGCTGTACAATGCAGAAGCAGCTCCCAAAGGAAAATTCCTCCGCAAAACAGCCATTGACTTCATGCTAAAGTACCCATGGGGGCTGGAGCGCAGCCGGGTCTGAATCCCAGGCCTGGAACAAAGGAAAAGGATCTCCTGCTCTCACAGGGCCCTGACACAGCCCACTCCCTCCCGTTTTGACCCAGAGGAATAGTTCCAAAAACAGGCTTCATCAATATGGACGTTTCCACCAAAAAAAAAAAACCACTCCAAACATTAGACTTGCCAGAGTGAAACTTTGCAAGCTAGTTCTCTCAGGTCTTTCTAAACTGTGAATAATAGCAAAGATCAGGTTTCTTGTGATCTTTATCAAGCAAAAATAAAAAGACCCCTTTTTTTTGTGGTGTACATTGAAGAGGATCTCTGTGAGGGCAGTTTTAGCAGGGGTGAAGCAGGCTGGCTGGCTGACTGACTGCAGAGGTGCTTTTCCAGGGCAGGGAAAAATTCTCTCTGAATCTCTCATGTGTCTGATGTCTGAGCACCAGTCCCACCATCCTGTCTGCCCCATGGCTATCACATGGCTACAGCTATCCCTCAGCTTGGGACAGCAGGGTCTGCTTCCACCCGTGCTTGAGCCCACCCAGGAATACCCCTGTACACTCTCTGCTGGGTTTGTTGCACAACAGGACAGCACTTTTGTCTTCCCTCACCAGGGATACCCGTGGCTCCAGATAGCATTGCTTGAAAATGCACAGGGAGGAAAAGCCATATCCTAACTTGCCCCTTTCTCCCCTGCATCTGGCCAGTCTGCACAGCTACTGGGATTTTCAGGGAATGGAAAGGAGCTAGAAAAGCAGCAAGCATCATTGCATGCCAGGTAGCCCAACAGCAGAGTTGAGAGAGTTGAGCATGCTGCTCTGGAGGGATGGAGTGTGGGTTAAGTCTTTGAGGGCTAGCTGAAAAAGAGAACTATCCTCTCACTGGGAGACATCCAGCATTTGAAGCAGGACATCATCTCAAGAAGCTGAAGAGCCCACTTTCTGTCAGTATGTGCTCTAGCTTTTTCCTGAGACTCACTGCAAGGTCTCAGCCCACTCATGACACCTCTCTGGCCTCAGTGGCCTCCCCTGGGGATAACAACACTCACCCATATCTGTGGAGTGCCAGGATGTTGGCAGAGGAGGTGCTCCAGAGACTCATCAAGAATAATGATGCGGGTTACTTTGCAGATCTACAGAGACTAGAATGAAGTGTTTGTAGGAGAAACCTTGTTCTTCTTGCTTCATTTCTGGCTAGGGATATTTAGGGTTGGCTCTTGGGCCCTTTTAAAGCTTCAGTCCCTTCTGCCATAATGCAGCTAAGCTGGATTCACCCAGCCATCCTCCAGATTCCTGGTGGTGGTCGCTGCACCACACGGAGCCCTGACACTGACGGGCCATTTGCACTGAAACAGTCTTTCATGCTGGAGAAAGAGCCTGGACTGGCCAGCATCAGCTCTGCAAGCCCTGCCTGGGGAGAGCAATGGAGACCAGCCACACTGCCCTGCAGCCCTCATCACACCTCCAGTGGGGACATCAAAGTTTAATCCTGCACAGTAGGATGGGGAGGACAAACCTGTTTGTGTTCGGTCATCACCATAACGCCATCAAGAGGAGAACATGGGCAGTCAGAACAAGGGGCCATGAGCTGGGGGAATGCTGCTGGGACACACACTGTGAAAAAGCAGCAGTGTGACCTCTTCCTGCCCCTGGCATGGTTCCACAGGGAGAGCAGTGCTCGCCCATGGTCTGGCTCCTGAGGCAGCACCACCCTGAGTTAAGCCAAGTAGTTTGGTAAGGTAAAAAGCAGGGCTGAAGGAACAGGAAAGCACTGAAAAAAGAAAAAAAAGAGGGTGGGGGTGAAGATTTGTATGAAGGGCAGTTGTGAAGAGGAAAGCAAAAGGAGGGAGCAGTGAGGGAGTTACAGCCCCATAGAGCCCAGGTGGGTGAGCAGGATGGGGGGAAGGAGAAGGCACCCTCCTGGCTCACAGGAAACAGCCAGGGGAGACAAGGGAAGAGACCAAAGGTGGCTGCAGCCAGGAGACATGCGGGCTGCAGGAGGGTGAGAAGAGAGCCCTAGGATGCCAGGCATTCCCCAGACCCCTCCACCATCATCCCCTCCCTGCTGACACTGTCTCTGTCTTCCAGGTCAGTGAATAATTTCCTGATGACGGGCCCCAAGGTAAGAGAAATCCCTTTGATCTCTGTCCCTGATTCCACTGAAGCGGGGGAGAGAGGAGGGGGTCCTCCTTCCCACTCCTCTCCATCCAGCCTTGGCCAGAGCTTCCCTCACCCCTAGATTTCCAGCAATAAGTCAGAGAAGAACCAGACATTACCTGCTATAAAGGGTAACTCCTTGGGCTGTATCCTGAACAAAGTTGGCCTGGTGTCCTTTTAAGCTGGTTTGGGCCAGATTTTGAAGACTCATCTATTGGCACCAGCTGAGGCTCTCACCTGTCAGCTATAGCTTCCTGATGATCAGGTTATCATCAGGACCCACATTTATCAAGCTGGAAAGGTATGTTCTTTAGGCCCTGCAAAACACACTTCTGAGGAGCACAACTGGAATTGCTAGGACCTTGTTCAGTATTTTTGACCCCCTACCTCCTTGCACCTCTTTTTCACAGGCCTTTTTCCTAGCCAGGACTACTTGTAAAATTCACCCTACTTTTGTTCTATCTCCCAAGAACACCTCTAAGCTCACCTAGCTATTCCTACAGCTTTCAATGCTCTAGTGGGGTGATCTTGCCCCAGAGCACTGGCCATCCCCCTGGGGAGGCAGGCTGAGGCACCGTCAGGCCCGGAGCTCCCTGGCCTCTGCGGAGAAGTCTCTGCTTCTGCTCATGCTGGGTAGATAAGGGGTTTCCTTCACCCCATAAACACATCTCCTAACACGGCTAACAGCCAACAGCTTGGCCTTCTCCTGCTGGGAGGCTCAGGCTCTGACCCAGCACGGCAGAAAAGGCATTTGTTGCTACAAGTGGTGAGCTCCACTCCCCAGGGGAGCAAAGCCCGAGAGATCTCCTCACCTCTGTACCCCTTGTCTCTGTAAGACGGCATGCAAGTCATTTTCAGCATAACGTGGGAAGCGGCGGGGGCTGCAGCACCCTTGCTGCCGGCACAGGGCGGTCCCTGCCCGCTGGCCAGCGTTAATGCGGGGAGGAGGGGAAGCCGGGCACGCCCCGTCCCCCCCTCCTGACTCCCTGCTCTGCTCCTAGGCCTATCTCATCTACTCCAGCAGCGTGGCAGCCGGGGCACAGAGCGGCATCGAGGAGTGCAAGTTCCAGTTCGCCTGGGACCGCTGGAACTGCCCCGAGAGGGCACTGCAGCTCTCCAGCCACGGTGGGCTGCGCAGCGGTAAGGGGAGAACAGGGGACCGGGACACCCTCCGACAGCTCAGAGCCTGTGGGCTCCCCTTCTCTTCCCAAGTGCCTCCTTTCTTTCCCCATCCCCACCAGGGGTATGCCTCTCCTAGGAATGCCCCAGAGGGATCTTTCCGGGATGGAACTGCCCCGAGAGGGCACTGCAGCTCTCCAGCCACGGTGGGCTGCGCAGCGGTAAGGGGAGAACAGGGGACCGGGACACCCTCCGACAGCTCAGAGCCTGTGGGCTCCCCTTCTCTTCCCAAGTGCCTCCTTTCTTTCCCCATCCCCACCAGGGGTATGCCTCTCCTAGGAATGCCCCAGAGGGATCTTTCCGGGAGGCTCCTTCCCCCAGCGGCTCCCAGGCACGCGCTGGGATCCAGCTTTAAGACAAGGCAGCCTCGCAATGCCAGCGGTGCCTGCGGACCCGTTGAGCCCCAGCTTGTGCAGGACAGGACTGTCCCCCAAACCCCCACACGACTGGCTTCCGCCAAGAATGCACCACCGGGACCTGGGGCGTGGGCTGCTGGGCACACCTGGGTGGTGTCTCTCACCGCTGCGTCCCAGGGAGGCTGAGAACCAGCACAGGGTGGTGGGGTGGCAAGCAGAGGGATGTGGCTAAAGGCAGCAGGAAAGAGTTCATCAGTGGCTGTGCTCTGGCCAAGAAGAAAATTCTTCCCACAACTTCCAGATGTCAGAGTCACCTTGGGCAGAAATCCAGCATCCATGACATGTGCCATTGCAGGGCATGGGGCTGTGATCGTTGTCACCATATCCCATTCCTTACCCGATTGCAGGTGCCAGGAAATGTTTCAGTGCACACCTTGTCCCCTAGACTCATGTACGGTGCTGGTCTGAGCTCCTAACTGCCCTGTACAAGCAGGACCTGGATATGGAGGAGAGACGCAGGCCTTTGGTAGGACTGGCAGCAGATGTAGGACCAGGGCCCCAGGCAAAGGTGGACAGAGGTTTCAAAGAGGAGCCAGCCTTGAGGAGGCAATTGCAGCACCAAGTAACAGTCTGGGACTGGGAGCAGGTCCCTGAACTGTTCCTGTCAAGGTTATCTGCTCATATCTAGATCTTGCTGCTATTAAATGAAAGCCAAAGGCTCAGTGAAGTCAATTGATGGTCACACTATTCCTGGTGGGTAGGTCTGATCACTGTTCTGAGCCCTGCGCAGTGTCCAGCAGAAGGTAAGACTCAAGGGCAGGGGGAAGGAGCGCCTTGATCCTTGGAAAGAGCCTCTTCCCTGCTGGGATATGTCAGTGAGACGTGGGGGACATTCGGCTGTCTGTGCTGTCCCCACTGCTGAACTCCCACAAGGGCAGCAAAGCACTCACTCATCCACACCCTTAGAAATGACACGAGTCAGACCGGGTTGAAGTTGGGATCTTGTGTCTTTGTGCAGTTCAAGCTAAAACTAAGCTAAACCAACATCTAGGGTCTCCTCTCCAAAATCTTCCTACGGCCTCCTGCGTGGCAGGAGTCATTTCTAACACCGATCTCGCCCCAAAACCTTTATCACATCTGCTCTCCTGGTGTTCTCCCTTGCCAGCAAACCGGGAGACCGCTTTCGTCCACGCCATCAGCTCCGCGGGCGTCATGTACACGCTGACCCGCAACTGCAGCCTGGGGGACTTCGACAACTGCGGCTGCGACGACTCCCGCAACGGCCAGCTGGGTAAGGGGAGCCGCTGCCCTTCCCCGCCCCCGCCCCCGGAACACGCCTCTGCTCCTCTCCTCCACTAGGGCCTGCAGAAACAACTCCTCCTCCTGGTCTCTGCACCTGGAGAGCACGCCCAGGGCAGAGCTTTGCCTGGCTCAAACCAAAGGAGCTCTGTGGAAGCTAATGGGTCCTCCTCCAATTTACACCAGCCCTTGAGATTGTCCATTGCTTTCTAAATGAACAGGAAAACAGGAGGGGGTTGCAGTTTCCCTGGTTCAAATAAAGAACAGCTCTGTTTAAGCTGCCAAAGGGAATAACTGTATCGTGCAGGCAGAGGAGAGGATCTGATGCCATGCACCTAAATGGCAGCTCTGGTTAGAGCAGTGAGACCTCGAGGCTCTCAGGGCCTGCAGGACCTGGGTGGCCCCAGAGCAGAACCACCAGGAGGGAAAGCAGGTTGGCATTCACAGCCCCCTTCAGTGTTTGTCAGCATGGCAGACACATGAGAGCAGAACAAGGAGAAATGCCTGTGGCAGCACAAAGCCTTCACCCTGTGCCTGTCACAGCAGCACTCGGGCCCACAGCCACTGAGCACCCCTGGCTGGGGAACTCCGGGCTGCACAGCTCTGCTCTCAGCTTTCACAGGAACACAGACACTTCAGACTTCTGCTTTGAAGGGAGAGAGGTCAAATTTCAAATTATCTAAAACTTTTAAAAGCCATCTCCTGCCCAGTCACATGGGGCAGTTGGTACATGTCAGTTTATGACAGACTCCTCTGGAGTGTCCACTATTTAGTAATTTGCTTTATTGGCTAAAAGTTGTTAAAACAGATACTTCTTCTCAAGTGTCCAAGTCATGGGACAGCCCATCTCTAGCAGAACAAGATTTTGGAGCCATGACACATCAAATTTTATCTTCTCTGGAAACCTGAGTCACACTACACTTCTTTTTCCCCAAAACATGTTTGTTTTCCATAAAAATCTTCCACTGAGAACTCAAAAGCCTTGGAAGGCAAAAGCAGCTTTTGGGCTTATCCAAAACAGTATAATTCAATCCAAATTGCTGTTGTGCCGAATCCAAATGGGTGAAAGGGTTCCATTCTCCCTTTGGTCCCAGCTCTTGATGAGGCCTTCATGATCTACTGTGAGTTCCCACCTCCCAAGAGAGGTTGACTTGCCAAGAGACAGCCTTGCCCTGGGAGAAGGGGCCATGATGCTCTGGGAAGTCCAGGCTGGGCCTTTCAGGAGAGGCACAAGGCCATTTAACCACATTTGACCCTTCTGACATGCCAAACATCATCCCAGGTTTCCAAGAGTGCCAAAAAGAGGAGCTCCTCAACACGTGTGCCAGGCTTGGGTTGCTTCCCGGCGGCAGGGAACCTGTTCCCTCTGACCAGGATGCCTCCAGCAGTTTGCTCCTCCACATGAGTCAGATGCTGTCCCTGGGAGTCAGACTGGCCCAATTCGAGTAAGGGTTTGACAGGAGGTGATCAAAGATCTAAAATCTTATCTATATGGCCCCCACCACATGGTAATTGACAAATTCTGAAAGCCACTGTATAGAAAGCCTGGAATCCCTGAGTTTGTCACGTAAGATATACCCCTTTGCTGCCTGGCATGAGTTACAAGGGGAGGGAATTGGGGAGCATTTTGAGGCATAAGGCTGGATTTGCCCCTCAGCCTCCATTCCATCACATCACTTCTGAGACCCTTTCTTGTCCCCAGAGCTGCAGGCAAGTGGCTCGCTCCCTGACAGCACACATCTCATCTCCTTTCTTAGGGGGGCAAGGCTGGCTGTGGGGAGGCTGCAGCGACAACGTGGGCTTTGGAGAAGCCATTTCCAAGCAGTTTGTGGATGCCCTGGAGACTGGACAAGATGCCAGAGCTGCTATGAACCTGCATAACAACGAGGCAGGTAGAAAGGTGAGCCCCTCTCTCCCTCCAGACCAGACAGGGCATCCCAGATTGGCTCTGGCCATTCCCTGTGGAGAGTCACAACTTGCTGTGGCTAAGAACACGTGTCCAGAAGCAGCAACTGCCTCGCTGAGGAGAAGGGAATGGCAGCAGTGCTGATGCGACGGGTGGTGTTTGTTCTAAGGCAGCCAACCTAGCGGGGGGGAGGTACTGTAGAGAAGCACATTCGTGAGCTTTGAGCCAGCAACCCCTGGGCAGGACTGCTGCTCTGGGAGGCTCAATGCCAAGCTCCTCTGCAGGCCCAGAGCCACGTTTCTCCATGAGCTGCAGTGCAGACATACCCCCTCTGGGCTTCCTCCTGAATCCTCTCTCTCTCCTCGCCTTGTAGGCAGTGAAAGGGACCATGAAGCGGACTTGCAAATGCCATGGCGTGTCAGGGAGCTGCACCACCCAGACCTGCTGGCTGCAGCTGCCAGAATTTCGGGAGGTGGGCACTTACCTCAAGGAGAGGTACCACAAAGCCCTGAAGGTGGACTTGCTGCAGGGAGCAGGGAACAGCGCTGCCAGCCGAGGCGCCATCGCCGAGACCTTCAGCTCCATCTCCAAGAAGGAGCTGGTCCATCTAGAAGACTCTCCCGACTACTGCCTGGAGAACAAGACGCTGGGGCTGTTGGGCACGGAGGGCAGGGAGTGCCTGAAGAGGGGCAAGGCGCTCAGCAAGTGGGAGAAGCGGAGCTGCCGCCGGCTGTGCGGGGACTGCGGGCTGGCCGTGGAGGAGAGGCGAGCCGAGATGGTGTCCAGCTGCAACTGCAAGTTCCACTGGTGCTGCGCCGTGCGGTGCGAGCAGTGCCGCAAAAGGGTCACCAAGTACTTCTGCGTCCGCAAGGAGAAGCGGGAGCGCAGCGGGGCCAGCCGCAAGCTCAAGAGAAAGCTCTAACTTGCCTCTGCTTCTCCACGGTCCTGTCTGCCTCTCTCCTCTCCCGCCCTTCCCATCAGCTCCTGGACAATGTCCCTTTGGCGTAGTTTTGTCTCGTTCCCCGTGCCACCTCACTGAGGCTTGGGAAAGGCAAAATGGCTCACGTGAGCCCGTAGGCTTTGGCTACACAAGGCGTTTCCCATTAGTGCAGTGGGTGATGGCTTCTGAAGAGACCCTCAAGTGTTGACAAAACAAGGTGAGATTTAGTCCCTTCAACTCGCAGTCACTCTATCTAGTGATTATGGTTTTACTGCTGAAATCAGAGGTGGTCTCTGTGGCTCCTGCTGTTTGGAACTTGTCTGTTTCCCAAACAAGCACCTGCTCTGGGCTTTTGAATAAGTTAAATCAAACGTTGGGAAAACACAAGGAAGCTGAGATGGCACCACCAGAGCCAGGCAACTCAGAGTAGTAATCCCCAAAACAGAAGAGGTTTCTAGTACCTTAAAAAAATAGAGGCATTACACTAAAGTCGATACTGCCTTTTATTAAGCCCTAGGCCATGAGGGAATAGAAAAGTCATGCAACTCCTTCCTGGAGTAAGCCAGCCTCCAGGAGGTCCGCAGCATCATTTCCCATCCTTTGAC
The DNA here is from genome assembly GCF_000691845.1 of Merops nubicus. Lineage (NCBI taxonomy): Eukaryota > Metazoa > Chordata > Aves > Coraciiformes > Meropidae > Merops > Merops nubicus. The sequence continues at coordinate 1,476 of NW_008582649.1, read as the reverse complement.
AGTTTTGCTAAGCTCTCTAGTGCTTTACTTTGCATTTGAATTGGCAGCAGCAAGATTGAAGTTGCTGCTTGACCTGCCCATTAAACAGCTGTTCAAAAGAGGAGTGCCATCACTTGCTTTTTACATGCTTTCTCTCTATCTTCTAATCCTCCAGGTCTGGTCTCCCTTTTCACCCCAGCATCCCTGCCAAAGCCCTGGACTGATGCCATAAAGATGCCCTCACACTTCCCCAGGCCCTTTTTCCTCCCAGATCTCTCCCAGAGAGGAGATGCCAGCTAAGCCCATTCCCCACCTCCTGGTGTACTTGCCAAGCACTCTTACCCTGTCAGCTAACTAACTAAATACTTCCTCCTAGTCAGAGAAAATGTCAGTTACTATTTAATGGTGTTGTAAATAGGAAAGTGAAGCACTTTGAAGTTTAATTTATTTCACAGTTACTGTGTTGTATACATAACATTTTTTCCTCTACCGCTTATTGTATATATTCTATAGGCTAAGCAAGCAGCAGGGATATTTGGTTGATGCATCCCTGTTCCCTTGCCGTGGTTTGGGTAGGGAGGGAAGAAGCTGTTAGCTGCAGGACCCGGGGAGGTTCACTTCGAGTCACACAGTGATCCCCCCCGGGCTGCGTGCGATGTTATCATCTGCTTTGCTGTTTGAAGTGTCCTTTAGCCAGATAAGATGTCAGCAGAGCTATCCTACTGGCCATTTGACCTGTCTTGTAGCCAATATTTGTAAACCAATAGCCAATGCAATAAATCAGTAGCCAAGTGCTTGCAAAATCCTGTTGTGTCTAAGTATTTGGGTGGTTTTTTTCATCCAGTTGCGTGTGTGGATGTACATAGCTACAGTTCTAGAGGCTAAAACCCAGTCGTGTACCCATCTGTTGAGCATAAGAAGGGCTGGCCACTTCTCTCCACACAGCACAACCTTGGCCCCTACCAGGGATGGAAAGAGCCTGCTCTCTCCTTGAGCTTGCTTGATGTTGCATCCAAATGCAATGCAGCTGCCAGGAGGAGAGAGGGTGAAAGGGGGGCACACAAGGGGCCCAGTTGCCCACTTCAGAGCTGATGCATTAAAGGCACTCGGCTGCCTGTACATGTCTCTTAATTATCAAACGTGTTGGGGGTAGGAATTTGGACCTAGGGCAAGCTGAGGTTTCACCAGAGTAAGAACATTGATGTCAAGGGAAAATCTGGCCCTTCAAAAACTGCAGGAAACAATGTTTCTTGCAATGGCCCATCCTCAGGGAAACCTGAAATACTTCCCACACAAACCAGCAGCTGTTTGCACAAAGGTTATTAATACAATGACCCTGCCCTCGGTCTGCCTCGTATCTCTGTCAGCCGTTCTCCCGCGTCCTTGCGCTGGGAAACTCCTTGAGCCGGAAAGCAAAGAGGTGGCGAGAGCCTGTCCCGCGGCAGGGAAAGCTCCAGCACAGGCTGGCCTGAGGAGCGCTGCAAGGCGGGGAGGACA